>NC_134854.1:18464166-18666666 GCF_049852395.1 Peromyscus maniculatus bairdii | reverse complement strand
CTGATTTGTTCACAAAGTGTCCATCAAGTTGACACATTAAGTTCAAATAGATCAGTAGACTTTGAACACATAAGTTCAAAACCTCTTTCAGGGGACTGTAGGTAGTGAGTGGTACAGGCCTGTAGTGCATGGGAGATGGGAGCAGGAAGGTCAAGAGTTCAAGATTATCCTCTTTCATAGAGAGTTTGAGGCTACACACACAAACAAATACACAGACACACACATATAGACATATACACACAAACATACACACATATACATATACACACATACACACACACAATTATACATGTACACAGAAAAACACACAAAGATTTCTTTCAGTACCTCAAAAAGTAATATTTTCAGGTTGACCCCACAAACATGGTAGTGTGCTATTAGTATTACCTTTGATAGAGAAAATACATCGTGATTAAAAATAAATACTTTACAACGCTCTTAAATGAATTTGCAGCTTACTAAACATCAGCAGCAAATGGAGAAACAATAAAATTGTACTGTGAAACTTTCTAAGCTCAGATTTTAGCCAATGCTTGAAAAGCCTCTGGGTTTGTTTTTCGACAAGGAATATTATACTCGTTCAGCCTTGAGAGTATCAATTTTTGTAAGAACCTCTTTTACATTCCTTTAAATACAGATTAAATCTGTTCTTCTCAATGGTTCTTTGAAGGTGAACCCATTTCCTAACTTTCTAATGTATGGTAATTAAGCACATGATCTCAGTGATAGCTATCCTTTGCTAAGGTTAAACTGTACATTGTAACAAAGGGCTCCTTTGAGATTGATAATGTCTTGAAACAAAGGTGCATTGTTCTGCTTTCAACCTGTCTACACTTCTAAGGTGAGCATCTGCTGAAGAACAGCATAGGAGCCCCATTGAACAGGGTTAGTTTACCAGCCTGCTCAGCCTCTCCAGTGAAAACATTTTAGTGCAAGGTCAGGTGGACTTACCTTTAGGTCAGAAACCGCCCCACCTCAGATCCCCAAAGCTAGACCCCTTTTCTTGGAACTCCAGGAACTGTCCACAGGCCACTAATTTGTTTGCTCAGAAGGACCTGGTTGCCCTCTGCATTGGTGAAGTGTCAGGATGCAGCAGATAAAGACGGAAGCAGAAGCAGAGCCTTCAGCTCCGTCACCTCTGCGATTTGGGCAGGTCTTTATGAGACCTTTTACTTGACACTGAAATGTAGTTTGAAACGGGACTTCTGGTCTTCACGTGCGTCTCTCCTGCTTCGCTTCCAGTTTCACATATTCCAGTCGGCAAGGTACACGGGAATATGGATGATTCACAAAGTTCCACATTCAAGGGAGACAACTCTACTTCGATGCTCCTTGCTTTGTCACTCTAGAATTTTTGTTTGGCCTTTATAAATCTAAAGTGGAAATACCAACCTAGACCGTGTAGATAATAATTGTAGGATTCTGGTTTTGTGTAAGAAGGAACTGTATATTATTACAAACTTTTTTTTGTCTTGTTTTGTTTTTCAAGACAGCATTTCTCTGCGTAGTTTTGGTGCCTGTCCTGGATCTCGCTCTGTAGACCAGGCTGGCCTCGAACTCACAGAGATCCACCTGGCTCTGCCTACCGAGTGCTGGATTAAAGGCGTGCGCCACCACCGTCCGACCAAACTTTTTTTTTTTATTATTTAGTCCAAAATAAAAGAAGCCAAGTGCCTTAGTCTGTTGGAGGAGACTGAGGAAGAAGACAACTAGGGGTAGAGGGTGGGGGTGTTGATGTAAAAAGTCACAAATGTGTAGGGAAAGACCACTAACTAGAGCTGGAGTGGCTGGTGCTTTAAGGGGTTAAAGAAGACAGTGCAGGGAACAAAAAGAGCTACTGGGTGTGGCTCTGAGTAGAGCTCAGAGAGCTGGTCACTGTGGACAGAAATTTCTACCACTTTCTGCCTTTGAGTGAGAACCTATCTATTGTACAGCATGTCTATGTTACATTGTTGTGCCCAGATCGTGACCCCCAGAGAGACCACCAAAGACAAGCATGCTGGAATGCAAAAGCAAGGTTTAATTCTGGATATCCAAAAGCAATACAAGCCTAGGCAGGGACTTCGTCCAATACATCCAACACAGTGGAGGCTGGAGGAAGTGCCCACCTGTCTGCAAACTCAGTTTTTAAAGGAAAAAGTCACAAGGTTACATCATTTAGGGGTGCTAGTATGGATACAATTCTGATTGGCTCGCTTCTAGGGATTTCTAGAAATTACTTCTAAGGGAGTGGTTGCCCGCCACCATTTCTCATTGGCTGCCCTCACATTTCGGTGGTCAGTTACCCTGGAAACCAGGGAGAGGACATTCCATAGTCTGGCAGGCATTACCTCGTGACTATCTTGTGACTCTGTACTTTTACACTTCCTGGTTTCTGGAATCTGAACTGACTGGTTTCAGTAACTAATGGCCTATTCCCAAAAGGAGAAATCTTAGGCCTTAATTTTAGGGTGAAAGCATTTTGGTCTTATTTCTAAGATGGCTCATTTTGGTCTCACAACATCAAACAATTATTCTTCTCTTTTTGACAGTTAAAGACCGGGTGGATGCCCGGCGGCGGCGGCGGCGGCGGCGGCGGCGGCGGCGGCGGCGGTGCACGCCTTTAATCCCAGTACTCGGGAGGCAGAGGCAGGCAGATCTCTGAGAGTTCGAGGCCAGCCTGGGCTAAAGAGCAAGTTCCAGGAAAGGCCGAAAACTACACAGAGAAACCCTGTCCTCGAAAAAATCAAAACCAAACCAAACCAAACAAACAAACAAAAAAAGACGAGGTGGATGATTAAAGAAGAAAGATTAGTACACCACACTGTCCCATTGTTCCAGTTCCAGTATGTTGATGAGAGTGTTCCTAGTATAAAGAGGCTTAGATGACACCAGCATGGGAAGCTGAAAGGGTGTCCCTGAGGACAACAGGAGCCAGTCCATAGACCAGGTGGGCAAAGCTAATGAAATGGAAGAGATGCCCTCTTATTAGAGCAAACAAACAAGCAAAGGAAGCAGAGCTCAGAGGGGAGCTGCAGAAAAGAGGACAATCACAAAGCATTTGGGAAGGGGAAAAAGCTCCTTTTTCTCTGAAACAAGAGGGAAGAAGAGAGCATGGTGATGCAGGTAAATCTGGAAGTAGGAGCAAGAGAAAGAGACTGTAAGAGAAACCAACTATATCCATAACAAGAGAAATCAACTATGTCTATAACCAGAGAAACCAACTGCATCTATAATGAGAAACCAATTGTATCTATAACAAGAGAAACAAACTGCATCTATAACAAGAGAAACCAGCTATATTTATAACAAGAGAAACCAACTATGTCTGTAACCAGAGAAAGCAACTATATCTACTGCTTCAATAATGATAAGTAATATAGAAAAACAGTGAGAAAAAGGAAAAGGACAGAAGGATAGGATTACAAGATTTTTTAGGAGAATTTGTGCTGATAGAAAAAGAAAAAGAAGCCAACAATGATGACAGGACAATGAAAGCCTTTGAAATGATAGACAAGCCAGGTGTGGTCACGACAGCAGCACTTGGAAGGCAGACTCAGGAGGCTCAGTTCAAGGCCATCTGCAGCTGTATACTCAGATTGAGGGCAGCATGAGCTACATGAGACCCAGAAAGAAAGCGGGGTGGGAGTGGGGAAGAAAGGAAAGAGGGAGGGGTTAGCAAGGGGAGGGGACCAAAAGAGACAAATGCTAAAGAGAATTGGATGAGGGAGAAAAGACGATGGTCCAGTGAAGAAGGCAAGGATGTGTGTCCTGGGACAGTTAAGACAGACAGACAGACACAGTCCTATCTTGTGCAGCAGGCTAAGAGCTGGAGTCAGGCCACAGAGATGAACAGATCTGGGTTTGGTCAAGCGTGTTGCTGGGAAAAAAAAACAACTGACCCAGAGAAAGCATGCAAGTATGCTTCAGCAAGAGGAGCACATTTGGTGGAGTCTGTATTTGCTCAAAAATGTTCACGATCCCTCCCCAGGGGAGGGTTACACTGTTCCCAGCCTGTTGCATTCCATCTGCACTGCCCATGCCATGTGCATAGACGTGACAGGTGTGGCAGTGAGCAGCCCTGGGGCTCCCTGTCTCCTCCCCTTTCTTCTGCCTGTGTTCTTCTGTCAGAAGCTCCGCTGAGCCAGGGCCCAGGCTGACAGTGATGTGGAAACAGGCCACAGTTCGCCTCTCACCACACACACAGCTTGGGTGAGCGGTGAGGCCCTTCTCACTCTACGTACCCCAAGATTCGGGAGTTCTAAGTGTGCTGTAAATTAGCCTAACCTGAATACTAGAGGCTGAACACAACCATTGGCAAGGGAAGAAGGAAATCCCGAGCGAGAACATAACAGAGGCTGAGGAGACAAGTCTGGATGTTATGAAAGCACAGACATCAGAGCAACAGATGGTGTGGCTGTTTCCATGAGAGACGAAGATGTACGTCTACACCATCACATAAAACAAGGTATGGAGGATTTCTCATCTCAGAATCTGGAACACAATAGTACAACAGATCTTCTCAAAGCAAAGTCCCTGGAACATGTCCAAGCTGTACCCTGTCCGGTCAAGATGTTTATAGATACTGTACTAGGAGTTAGCAGCCTGAAATAAAATGTCCCCAGAAAATCAAGGTCATACGGTGATCCCTGCAACCTGATGATGTCTACCCTCGTCTGTCTCAAATCCTCCATCTTCCCCAGTTTACTCACCTCAGACACACTGGTCCTACTGCTGTTCTCAGACACAATAGGGGTGAAAGTTCACTAGAGAGCAGGCCAACGCCCCTTTTTATCTGGTGGAAGTTATGATTAGCATTGTCAGAACTGAAAGTGGGGCTTTAGTTTCTTCACTGGCCTACCAAATCATTTTGTGCATGCAGTATGCCAGGATCGGATTTCATGATGCAAGGAAACACAGGAAACAAGGTGTAAGCTTCATATGGATAAGAATAAAGAAGTGCTATAGAGGAAAACAGTACAGAGAAAATAACACAATGAAATTCTGTGGTGTTGAAATGTCATCCCATTTAATCCCAAGCTCACTGGATTTCAGCATTGGGTAAAATGCTAAAAATATCACCCCAGGACAGTAAGCCAGAGTCTATATTGCTGGAATGTAACAGACTCAGATAATACCCCACCTACGACTGGCAGCTGTGGACACCCAAACTGTGGCATCTCAGCCAGCACTACTCTGAACAGTGGTTTGCTGGATTCCAGACTTCAGTAGAACCTCACACCAGCTAAAGATTCATTTTTTTAAGGCAATTTATTGTTCTATTCATTCACAGTTAATACAGAAAATACTTGGAAACATTTCCATATAATGTTTGACACAGAAATCATCAAATAGAAGTATACAATGTTGACAGGAGACAGTACATTTATAATTTATAACCCCAAATGTATTTATAAATTAGAAATGGAAAGATCTACAAATGAAATTATGAAGGTTCACCAAAGTCATTTAATCTGTCAGTTTCTCATTCATTTTTATGTCTTAATAATATTCTATTGTATGAATAAGCCACATTTTATTTCTCTCCAGTATTTGATAGCTATTTGAGTTGTTTTAACTTTTTTACTATTAGCAACACACTGCTGTAAACCTTCATGTACATGTTTCATAGGTGCACATTTTCAGTAGTTTGAGGATATATTCCTAAGGGTAGAATTGTTGAGTAACAGAGTAACAATGTTTTGCATTTTGACCAACCACCAAACTGTTTTGCCAAAGTGGCACATCATTTTACAATCTCACCAAATCCTTGTTTTTAAGGCTCTGATTTTTGTACAAAAGCATTCAATCATTCTGTCAGACCAAACCAGGAAAAGTAAGCTGTAAACCCTGTCTAAAAAAACAAAAACAAAAAACAAACAAACAAAACCAAATGACACTCACTGCTGCATCCATACTGCAGAAAGCTAAGAGCAAATAGTATTCCTTATGGAGACTGTCTGTTTGGCTTAGGAGGGCCTTCAAGAGACTGGCAGCTGGTGAAGGCCACACTCAGACTATCCAGAGCTACCGTGTAGTGTGGGCATTTGGGTCATTTTTCCAAGCAAGTTATTCTTACTTACTGCTAAGCATCCAGAACCTGCTTGGAAGCTGAACTCACAGGTAAGGCAGGGATAGCCTCACCCTTCAGAAATCCATCACACTGAACAGGTCCCCCCTTATCAGTTCCCAGGCACAGACAAGATAATACAGCTTTCAAAATTCAAAGAGACCTGGATAAATGGAATGAGTCAATGTGGGTGGTGAGATAAGACATGAATGAACCCTACCACAGAGCTACCGGAGGAGCCAGTTGGGAGGCTCTGTGAGAGGAGGAGAGGAGAGACAGCAAGGCCCAGAGCTGCTTGATGAACCACATCAGCAGAGGGGGTGGGTGCTGCACTGAAATGCTAGGGACACGGTCCCCAGTTCATCATCTGTGGGTCTCATGAAGCATGCACCACATGCTTTCAGGACAGGTCTGGTAGGTGCCACATACCCCAGTGACAGATGCCTCCTCTACACCATTCAGGCAGGGGAGGTGTGCCTTTCATTGATCTAGTGTGTGAACTTATCTCCTCTGATGAGGTTTGATATACCCACACGTTCCTCGCTGAGCTCGATAAGTTTGTAGGTGGTAATACTATATTTATTAAATAAGTAACTTCAGTCTGCGTCATCATTCATGTGGGACAGATGGTGAGTATTTACTTGCACAAATAAGACATAGATTTACTCTCTACTAGGGACCACAGCTGCCACACTAGGCTGAGACTCAGCCCATCTGTCCTTTGTGACCCTGCCAACCACAGAGCCTCTCTCTACTAGGGACCACAGCTGCCACACTAGGCTAGAACACAGATCAGAGCATCCTCAAACCTCATTAGAGAAGCTGCTTACTGTAGGGGTTCTCAATCTGTGGGCCACGACCCTTCAGAAGGGTCAAACAACCCCTTCACAGAGGTCGCATATCAGGTACTCTGAATCTCAGATATTTGCATTATGATTCATAACAGTAGCAAAGTTACAGTTATGAAGTAGCAATAAAATAACTTTATTGCTGGGGGTCACCACAACAGAGGAGCTGTATTAAAGGGTTGTAGCCTCAGGAAGGTTGAGAGCCACTGAAGCAGATAGTAATTAACAAAGAGAGCCACAATTGGACAATGTGCAGAGAGTGACTTTGGAGCACTCAGCCCTGAATGAGATGTCTTTATCAAGCCCTTTCCCTCAAGGCTCAGAGAGCTATGCGGAAGAGGAGGCAGAAACACTGTAGGAGTCAGAGGTGGTGGATGACTCCAAGAAAATAGCGTCCTCCAGACACAACAGGACTGATACACATGAGAGTTCAGAGAGATTGCGACAGCGCACAGAAGACCTGCACAGGTTCAATCCAGACAAAATCCCAGCTCTGAGAAGGGGACGTGGACACAAAGTCCCACCCCTAATTAAGAAGTTAATTGCAACTGATGCATGCTGGGAAGGGGAAAATCAGTTTTCCTCCATGGAGTGGCACTGGGTGTATCAGCCGCACTCCACAGCAGGCCCCACGTCCGGAAGTAGTTGTCCACCACAAAACAGACTCCTTTCTTGAGTTTGTGTGAGAGCTCTTCTGTCTTGGTGTTTCTTTTGTCTCATTAATTTTCTTTCTTTTTTTAGTTTGTTTTAATTTTCTTTTCTTTTTTTTGTTTTGATTTTCTTGTTTTTCTTTTTGAGAGAGAAAGGAGTTAAACTGGTAGGGAGGTGGGGGGATCTGGGAGGAGTTAGGGGAGGGTAAAGAATATGCTCAGATATCTTGTATGAAAAAAAATTTAAAAAGACATTCTACCTCAGAATTTGCACTCAGAAATAAAGGGCATTGCAATTTTGTAAAATGGAGTCACTTAGAGCAAGACCCAACCCTAAAGCTACTATTTCAAACTGTGTAGAGTCTATTAGAGCAGGCCATCCCCTGATCCTCCACTGTGGATGCACAGGAACACAACTGCTTCTAGGAAATCTTCACTGCCCGGGGAAGAGCGGTCAACAAAGTGTGGATTAAGTGTTGAGCATATCCCTCCCTTCTGGCTAGCATTTTGCCCTCTGCCTCTTAGCGCCCATCCTGCCTGGTTCCATACCTCAGGTTCAGATGAACTTTCAGCTGTTGTGGAACATTAAGCCCACAAGGTCTCCTGTAGCCTTTTGGGAGGACAGTAAGAAACATAAACTGAGTCTTTGTCTTCGGTACTGATACAGAGTTTCTAAAACCCTGGAAACTTCCTGGCTGGCTGAGGGGAGCGGCTTTGTCCTTCAAGTCCTTTGCCACTGCATCTGAGTTTATGCTTATGAAGAGACTGGGAGGAGTGGTGGCCGCCACAGGAACCAGTCTTGTGATAAAGGGTTGGAACTCCCTCCAGCTTCCCCTCAAGGCTTCCTGGGAGGAGTAGGACCTGTTGATTTAGTTAATCAACAATGGGCAGTGATTTAATCTATCATGCCTATGTCATGAAACTTCCATAAAATCAACAAAGAGTGGTATCCAGAAGTGTATAGGCTCATGAACACACTGGGGAGCCGTCGGGTGGCACACTCAGAGGGCAAGAAATTGCCACACTTCCCCACATCAGGCCCCATGCAGTTTTTCCATTTGGTACTTCCCGAGTTGGCTCCTTTATAACAACGTGATGATCCTAACTAAAGTGCCTTCCTGAGGTCTGTGGGCCATTCTAAAAGGTTACTTAACAGAGGAGAGGATCTTCTCTCCATAAAGAGAAGTAGCACTTGAACTTGGAATATGAATTGAGAATGCAGTCTTGTGGGAGTTAGCCCTTAACCTGTGGGGTCTGATGCTAACTCCAGGTTAAACAACAACAACAAAAAAGGTTTAAATTAAATTAAATCATAGGCTGCCAGTCATGGCCAAATAGTTGAAGAATTGGTTTGTGAGAAAAAAATCAATCACGTTTAACTTCAGAAGTATTGTGACTATAAGCAGTTCTGAGAGAAAAACTCTTGGCATGGCCCCAGCTGGACCAGACAATCCACAATACATAACCTTGAACTGTGTGATCTTGAGCAAGTCCCCCTCAGACTCCCAGTCCCTGCACTGACAAGCATAACTGGAAATAAGCAGGTTTCCTGGGAGGTTTAGAAGGAAAGGGAAGGTTAGCAACTTAGTAGAGAAGCTGAAACACACAGAAAGGTTCAAGGCATGCTCCCTGCTCTGATGACCACCTTGACATGCAGTCATGAGATGCGGGTCTCATACTGTAGAAGGGAGGTCTCCTGGACCCTACGCAGCCTCATCCACCCTTTCAGACCTGGAGAGGTGTACAGAACACATTGTTTCCCAGATGTGTCTCAATGAGCTAAGAATAAAAACGATAAGAAAAATACTTGCTAGTTTGAAAAAATGACTTTCTTGGAGTCTGGTTTGATCTCTTGTGGGGGTGGTTTTTAGTTTCACATGGTATCTGAAGACACAATTTCATATGCTTTACAAAAGCACATCAATTGTACATCACTGTGAATATAATAAATAACAAATATGAACTATAAAGTGAGAAATGTGAATTTTATGTCACCTATATATTGACATTTGTGTTTATATCAATATGTATTTATTTATAAATATATATACATAGAAATAAATATGTTTATAAGCAAATGTTGAGGTTGTTGAGTAATTCAGGACCTTGTGAATACAAAGTATTTGCTCTACCATTGAGCTTTATCCCAAGTCTGAAAATGAGCAGAAGGTGGAGGGGAGCTTGGGAGTCACGAATAAGGAAACATCCCAACACGATCCCAAAGCAACCTATGGATTCACTTCATCTGGTTCTACCATGAGCACCAAGCATGGCCCAGCATGCTGCCATGCCCTGATGGAGAGTGGAGATGTAAGTTTAAAGGGTGACAAATCCATCTGTTTACCAGAGTGCTGTGAGGTGTGGAGAGTCAAAGAGGGGTGCAGAGTCATGTGGACAACATGCATGGCTCTGTCCAGACCTGCCCTCAGCTTTCCTGCTCACATCTTCCTGAAAGATCCACTGTTCTCATCCTCTTCTACTTGTCTGGAATTGGAATGCCCATTCCAAACGGGTTTTGTGCTAAGACAAAAGAGAGCTCATTTTTCACTAGGGATGACTTCATCTCTGGCTATTAGGAGGTTGCCTGTCTTGCTATTAAAATATGAGTTGGGGATATAACTCAGTGGCGGAGCACTTTCTGGGCATGTAGGTTCATCCCCAGCACCATGGTTAATCAGTCAGCAAGCAATCAGCAAGAAATGATGTGCTTCTGCATTTTGTTGAGAATTCCTTTAGGGATGCCACTGTTAGTTATTACTGCCTTCCCCTCCATTTTATTTCTCCCTCATCTTTATCAGTCAACCCAACTTTTTAGAACTGTCCAAGCCCCACCAAGCAGACTTACTGTGTGTGAACCTTTGTTGAATTACTTTGTGTTGAATTGGAGTGGAATAAGTCATCTGATGAAGTCTTTCATAGTCCCCAGAAAAATGACTACTTTCTTACACTCGATGTCCCAGCCTTATAATGTTGGTACAAGGGGCATGTTAGCAATATCAGAGAAGACCAGATCAGTGAGGTTTAATACCTTATTAAGAAGAATCCTTTTTCAAGCTTTATCTAAATTCCTCTTGGAAGCTAACAAAAAGACCACAACAATCTTTTATTTCAATTGAGCTATTAAGAAAGAATTGACTGTGTTCTTGTTTGAGGTCTTGGTGTCTGTATGGTGGCATTGTCCTCCATGCACTTTGTCATTCTTATATTACATAGTTTATTTTATAAAATTAATACACTTTAGCCCCAGGTCTACAGTCAGAGAAGTGTCTGGCTAAAAATATCAGTTAAAAATAAATTTTACATAAACATAGTCTAGTTGATATAGAGTTATGAGTAGGCATGTCTTTTTCCTATGACAAGCTGAATAGATTCACATGACAATAGCTAGTTTTTACTTATGAACTGAGAAAAATAAGATACTCATTTTGTAATTTGATGTTTATTTAATATTTAAAGACTTGAAAATCTTTCAGCCTCTACATACACCTTGAAATGCATTCCTTTAGACGTGTTCATGACTGCTCTCACAGTAAGATGAAGGCTATTTACACATCTATGATCTAAGGAGAATGTAAATGCTTAAAAGAGTTTTTATTGATCTATCTAAGCTGTCCCCTGAGGTCCCTGTCTTGCATTTAACCTGAGTTGGAGATATGTTTGATAGAACAGAATAAGTTTAAGATGGTTTTGTAGCCCGATCTCATATCAAATCCTAGTTCTCCCAAACTGTGACTTAAGAAAAGCATGCAACTTTGAACCTCATGTGAATTGGATGTTAATAATTATCTTTCAAGATTTCTGAAAGAATTAGTAAGATACATAGTCCCTGACAAAAAACAGTTGATCAAAAAGTGGTATCGTTTGACAGTCTTCAACATGTTTAGAAAGTGAAAACAATAGTCCTGAAAGTTGAGAGTTAGGAAGGAATTAAAGGCCAGGTTCCGAATGCTAATATCCTAGAGTAAAGGAAAAAAAAAAAAAAAGGTCATCAACCATGAAAGAGAAAACTGCCAGGAACTGGTGAGTTGGAAACAATGAACAAAGTGTTATAACAGCTCAGAGTGAACCAATACCATCACTCTATGGAATAAGGAACTTTATCATTGGACTGGAAAGTGAGGAACTCATTGCAGACAGAGCAATTTGTAGAGAACTATTCTATGGCAGTTTGTAGATTGATGGATGACATCTAAGCTTGATCCTTAGGTCATGTTGTGACCTACTACTGGTTTTAACCTCTGATGGATATGTTATGTAAAGACTACCATATCCTGCCTCTGAAACAGTTTCCCTTTGTCTCAAATGAACCTTCAATACATTTTCAGAATGACTAAAGGAACAAGGAGATTGGGCTCTAACAAGTGAATAAAAATATACTGTTGAAAACACTATCATAGGCTTTCTTTGGCACATGGCAGAATGTGGTCTAAGGCTAGTTTTCAATAGACTATCTGGCTCATGACTTTTCAGCAAACACAATTTTCTATTAAGAACTAGCCAAGAGGAGCTGGAGAGATGTCTCAGTGGTAAAGAGCAAATCCAGAGGACCCAGGTTTGATTTTACCACCAACATGGCAGCTTACAACTGTCTGTAATTCTAGTTCCAGGGGAGCTGACACTGTCTTCTGGCCTCTGTGGGTGCTGCACACACATGGTACACAGACAAAAATACTTATACGTGTAAAAGATTATTGAGAGCCACTGGTAGCAAAAGTCCATGAGAGTATACAGCAGTAACAACTAGAGTTCAGAAGGTCAACCTATCAAAACTAAGGGTTCTGTTAGAGGAAACCATCACGCAAGGCGCTATGGAATTACTGCCTTTTGAATGAACTGACTGCCTCTTGTAAACTTCTTGTGCAATAACAGCTATGATTCTCCCCATTTACTGTGCATTTCCATGTTAAGTGTACATGTAATCTCATGATTGCATCTCAGTCTTATGGGCACACGTAATTGTGGATAGTCTAGAAGACGGTTTCTTATTTAACTGTACAATTTTTATGAATAGAAACATACTGAAATATGCTTCATACTAGGTCTATTGTTCCATGTGGACTATAGACACTTAGAGGTCTTGTTCTCCATCCTTAGCCACTGACAAGGTAAATATTGGCCAGACAAAGTGTCTTCATAGAACTTTCACAGAGCGGAATTACAGGTGCCTGGCCTTGTTAGATCAAAACTCTTCAGAAGAATTATAGTAAACCAGAAGTGAGAGTGCAGGTGTCTGGCCTTGGTATATCTCAGTCCTTCAAGAGATCAATAGCACCTATGTTACCCTAAGCTTTCTCCACTAGCACCTCCTCACTCTGATTCAAATAACAACACTTTGTATTTATTTCTACACCAGTTTTTAATGCAAGATTTTTAGGCTCAGTAGACAAATTATATATAGGTCCTGAGATTCAGGTGACTAACAGAAAAAGACTGTTAACTGACTAACCATATCTGGATATTATTAATCACATAAAATAGTACACGTATTCTCTGCCTTTTCCTTAAATCTCTCATTGGTTTAATTTTTTTCTTTATAAGCTTTGTAGCTATCTTTTTATGGTGATATTTTATTTGTACTGAAATGTGATTTTATTTGTACGTTAATAAATAAAGTTGCCTGGGGGTCAGAGCTATTAGCCATAGCAGAAGCTGGGTGGTGGTAGTGCACACCTTTAATCCAGATCACATGACAGACAGATCTCTGTGTGTTCAAGGATACAGCCAGCATGGAGACACACGCCTTTAATCTCAATACTAACCATAGAAGACCTGGAGGTCTGTATAGACAGGCAGTGACAAGGAGGTCATGTGGTTGGGTTTACAACCAATAAGAAAGCAGAACAGAAATTCAATAAAAGGACAGATACACAGGAAGTAGGTCTCTTTTTCTGAGGGGAAGGATGACAGCGGCAGCTAAGGGTAAGAAAGGAGGTTTTAAGTCTCAGCTCTCAGCTACTGCTCTGACCTCTTGGGCTTTAACTCTGCAATTGGCTCTGTGTTTCTTCTTATTTAATAAGACTGTTCATCAGCATCTTTTAAAGAGATAGTCAGAACTTTTTACAACCTACAGTTGTTATCAGTCACCAATTAAGCTGACCAAGTCTTTGCCAAGTGTGACTCTTATCAGAATACTTAAGCCTGAGAGTTTACTTTGTAGTTTTTACTCACAAGTTGTTAATGAATGGATGTGTGTGTGTATATATATACATGCTTGGGGGAACAAGGAAGGGAGGAAGATGGAAAGGACTGAGATAGATACGAGAGAACAGTAAGAAGAGAATGGATTATGAAGAACAAAGAGGAGGACAAAGATGGAAAGAACTAGGTAGAACAGCAGAGGGACTGAGAGCAGGAGGGACTGAGAGGAGCTAAGTATGAGAACAGAAAAGAAACTGTGTAGTTAGAATTGACGTAGAAGAATAAAGTGAATGGACTAACAAACTCAGTGTGCTTAGATTCATTTGAGATCCCTCAGATTAGAATCCTTAGCCACTTGTAGCATCTGTTCTGGACCCTGATAGAAATCCCCTCAAGGCAGCCACTTGGGGAGAATTCTTTAAAAGATAAAAGTAAATTTAAAAGAACTAACCAAGAATACACGATTAGGGTGATCCTCAGCCCTTGAATGGTATATATTCCCTCATTGTTATCTATGGTATAGTTTAATAAGCAACAAAGTCCTCTTAAAAATTATGAGTCTGAATATTACTTTACACAATGTTTTGGTTGTGAAACAAGACCTTGAGAATAACAGTGTGAGCTCCAGGACAGGATCTATGTGAGCTCTGGACTCTGGGATGCCGGATTCCAGTTCATCTTTAAACTCACATCTGTTCCTCGGGGAATATATCATTTTACAACTGCCATAAATATGCTTGATCCCCCAGCTGGTTTCTGTCTAGAAAAGGGGGAGTTAAAAACAGAAACTGTCTGTCCAATTAGCCCTCCTAGTTCTTGTCTCTTTCCATATTACCCCTTAGAAATTACTTTTTAAAAAAATATTTATTTATTATGTATATAGTATTTTGCCTGCATGTGTCCTTGCAGACCAGAAGAGGGCACTAGATCTTGTTACGGGTGGTTGTAAGGCACCATGTGGTTGCTGGGAATTGAATTCAGGACCTCTGGAAGAGCAGTCAGTGCTCTTAACCGCTGAGCCATCCTCTCCAGCCCCTAGGAATGACTTTTGATGACATATCCCACCATCTTTTCTGGAACTTTGCTCTGCTCTCCCCTCCATCTGGAGTATTGTGCCCTCAGGTCTTGGCATGGCTGCTTCCTTCATATCACGAGCTTACCACTCATGTCGTGACCACTAAGAAGACCATAACTAATTCAGAACGAAGGCTTCCTCTTGAAATTAAGGGCACTACATACTACCCACCATCTCCAATGGGACCTGGTCATCTTTCAGGGAGCTGTATGGGTCATCTTATAGTAGACCAGGTAAGTCTACAGCAGCCATTCTGTCTGTCATATTGCTGAGTACGTGTTATGAGAGAGTGACTTTACCCTGAAATACATTTCATCTCAGTCAGCACCTAAAGACACACTAATGTTGTTTATCAGAGATTATCATTCACTCTACAAGCAATATGACAAGAAGAAACTTGTCAAATTTTGCCATAACTCTGTGAACCCATGGCCACTGGGTTAGAAAACACTGAATTGGATTCCCAACTTCTGTTGGACCCCCCAAACACAGGGCTGCACCATGACTTTCATGGGCCTTACATTTCCTACACTAGCATTTTGATATGCAGCCAAATATATTAATATTACACATTAAAACATTTTCTTTGACCTAAACATTCATTTCTTTTTTTCCCTTTCTTTCTGGTTGTTAATTAAAACGAGAACATGTTCACTGTGTCTCTTTGCACCATGTAGTGGAGAAGTCGACTGTGCCCAAATCTATCTTCCAAGACAGTGTGTACACATGATTGGTTGTTATACACATGATGACCATCTCTTTGCTCTTAACTTCAACCTAGGATTTAGAAAGACTTCCTTTTCAGTATTTTAAATTCAGGTTTCCTTGGAAAAACAGGACACTTGCTCTTTAATTCTTCACCTAATCTTTTGACTCTTGCCATTTCTGGAATGTACTGAGTGTTCCTAAACTAAAATGCAGTGAGATAAAATAGGGTAGAAAATTCAAGAAAAGAAATTAGTTTTTTTCTTTTCTTTTCTTTTCTTTTCTCTTCTCTTCTCTTCTCTTCTCTTCTCTTCTCTCTCTCTCTCTCTCTCTCTCTCTCTCTCTCTCTCTCTCTCTCTCTCTTTCTTTCTTTCTTTCTTTCTGAAACAAGGTTTTCTCTGTATAGCCCTGACTGTCCTGGACTTCACACTATAGACCAGGCTGGCTTTGATCTTAGAGGTCCACCTGTTTCTGCCTCCTGAGTGCTAGGATTAAAGACATGAGCCACCACTCCCCAGCCAAGAAATTCTCATGCTCAGGTACATATACAGGTATTATATTGCCACATTATGGGTTCTGTTAGTTTAGACCAGTTACTACCTTGTCTCTTGGTACATTAACAGAGAAATTATTTCCCACTTCATCACCATATGTATTTAACTCCACGGGGAAAGGTCAAAAGTCAATTGAAGCAATGGGAAGAGTTGGGGGCAGGAGACTACTGAAGAGGAAGAAAATGAGGATGCTACTAGCTATCGGGAAAGTTCTACAGGGCATGATAGCAACTGGATAAGATGGTAAGGAAGGAAAGGAGCCTGCAGCCATCCTCCCTGGACCTGTCAGTAGTTAATAGCCTTTCAGCTCCATGCTCATCAAAAACTGCCTAGTGGAATCGAACCTGGACCCTTTAAGTGAGTTTTCTCAGGCAGCTGGCATGATGCTAGGCTCTGTTGGGAGAGGGAACAAGAGGGAAGGGCTTTGTTTCCTGGTGCCAGTGTGCTCATTAATGTCTTTTCCAGTGCCTGCCCCATCACATTGGACTTTTCCCCAGTCACCCCAGGATCCCACCTCAGATGGTTTTGTAGCAAAATATTTCTCTAGTGAGATGTAGCCCTGCAAACAACCACTAAGGGACTTTTTTCTCTTTTATGCAACATTATCTGTGACTTTTTCAAAAACACATGTCTCCTAACCCCAGCAACTGTGATAGTTACTTAAATGTAATACAGGGCTACAATAAAGACACCTGTACCTTTTAAATCTCCCCAAAAGGCACATGCACAGTGCTGGCATGCATTTGACACAACAAGGTGTAGATTTAAAAAACAGTTGTGTGGCTAGATTAATCTAGGTTAAATCTGAGTTAGAAGTCAATTTTATTACTGGTGACTTTGAATTATGGTAAAGGTCTTCAGCAAACGGTAGTAGTAATATTTAGTCAAATTTAATAAAATTTAAAGGATTAAGTTGAATGAAGACAAGTGAGGTGATTAGCATTGTTGCTGGTGTTGGTAATAGTGACCTTGCTAAATACCATCAGTGTGACTATTACATTTGTCTTTTGCATCTGCTTTACTTTTCTAAACTTTCCCTTAGCTCTATCTGATACATTGTACATTTACATCTTTATAGTTCTCCTCTCTACAAGGTAAACATGAAGGATTTGGGGAACTTGCAGGTGTTCTTTAGGGTTAGGGGCAACACAGGTGCTCACAACTGGAGCTGAGTGAATAAATGATGTGGATCTAAGCCATGAATCATGTTTAGGGAGTAATCCGTTGTGCTGAGGGAACAAGTGAGCAGAGTTGAAAACAGATTAAATTGGAAAAGCAGACAGAAGATGAGTAACAGCTCACTTCCAGAAGTCAGAGGACCACTTTTGGAAACTTCTCCTTGCCCCTCTACCTTATTTTTTGGGCAGGGTCTCTCTTGTTCTTGCTATTGCTGATGCCAGGCTAGCTAGCTAGCCCTTGAGTTTCCTGTCCCTGCCTCCCATCTCACCGTACAGGATACAGATCTGGCTTTCTACACTCCAGAGCAGGTCCTGGGCCCAGGAGTAGTGGCCAACACACACACCAAAAAAAAAATTCACGGATTTACGCTTGTTTGTTTGTTTGTTTTATTTGGCATTTTTTGTCTTATTGGTTTTTTGTTTGTTAGTTTGTTTGTTTTGATTTTCACTTTTGTGGAGGGTTTTTTGAGAGAGAGAGAGAGAGAGAGAGAGAGAGGGAGGGAGGGAGGGAGGGAGGGAGATTGAGAGAGAGAGAGAGAGAGAGGGAGATTGAGAGAGAGAGAGAGAGAGAGAGAGAGAGAGAGAGAGAGAGAGAGAGAGAACATGAAGTTGGGTGGGTAGGGACATGGGGAGGATATGGGAGGAACTAGGGGAGGGGAAAAAAAAAACATGATCAAAACATATTGGATGAAAAATAATCTAGAGGGAAAAAAGTCTCCAAGGAATATGACAAAGACAGAAGGTGTTGGACCAGGAGAAGAAGCTGATATCTGAGAAGGTGACCTCCTTGTTAAGAGCAGAGGCAAAGTAGAATGGGGTACATTCAGGGGAGCCTAGAGAAAAGTTGGAAGACTTTCCACTTCCCCAGAGAAGTCTGCTGAGAGTGTCAAATTGAGGAGACAAGGATGGAAGGCATGGGTGGCCATGTGGGAAAGGAGCTGATTGGGACAAGTAAAGGGGAGGATAGACAATTACTGAGGTCACACAGAGGCTGGAAACCATTTGCTTCTAATAGTATAATCAATAAAGAGAGAAAATCCTTGGCAGCCAGGACCAGAAGTGAGAATGCACACAGCTTATTAGTGCAGATTTATTTGTTACAGACTGGGACAAAGAGTAAGTACAAAAGGCAAGAAAATAGATTCTATGAAAGAATTGTTTTCAATTGTGGCTTGGGCTTGGTACTGAGAGGCATGGGAACCAATGTTTTGACAGAATAAGAAAACATGAACTAGTGGGGAAAGTATATTGTTTAATAGAAAATACTGGAACAAAAGATGGTGGTAGAAATGTCAGAGATGATATTGAATGTATTAGTAAAGCACACACTAGGGTCGAATCTCAGTGACTCAAAATCTTTCTCCAAATTGGTCTTATGTATAATGGGACAGTTCTTCAAGCCACTGTCCCCAGACAGTTGTGGGCCAGGAAGTTTACAGATATCACTTGTCCTGAATTGAAAGACCCTGGGATCCAGGCATTTAGTCATTCCTAAGGCTTGTGAAATTTTGCACATCTAAACTTTGCTTTTGATAATAATCTCCATCTTAAACTAATCCCCATGGGAGCCCATGCATCTGTCCACATCTACCCTCCAAAAGAAGAGAGGGTTATATACTTCCACCACACCCAACAGGGGTTTGGATCTTTCAACAGCATACAACGTCTGTGATCTCTGACATTGTACCTTCTATCCAGGAGGCTGGAAGCATTGTTAGTTGACGTTGCTATTCAGCTCTAGAAGTCAAATCAGAAATCTAACAAGTGCTGTTGGCTTGACTCAGGCAAAGAGCAGACACTAGTTCATCAAATGCCAGCGTAGTTTACTGCAGCAAAACACCTGAAACATCTACTTATTGTAGAAGAAAGGTTTGTTTAGCTCACCATTGTAGAGGTTCAAGGGACTGCTACCCGCCATTGCTCAGTGGTGGCCAAAGCCTTCCTGACTGTACTTCATTATGGTATAGACATGTGTGTGTGTGTGTGTGTGTGTGTGTGTGTGTGTGTGTGTGAGAGAGAGAGAGAGAGAGAGAGAGAGAGAGAGAGAGAGAGAGAGAGAGAGAGAGAGAGAGAGAAACTAAGGACTCACATTCTCTCCCCAGGTATAGTCCTAGTGATCTAAGGATGTCCTACTAGGCCTTGCGTATTAAATATTGCACAATCTCCAATAGCACCCATGCTGGCTGGTTTTATGTCAACTTGACATAACCTGTAGTCATCTGAGGGAAGGGAATCTCAATTGAGAAAATGTCTCTATAACATCAGGCTCTAAGCAGATGAGCCTGCAAGGCATTTTCTTAATTAATGCTTGACAGAGGAAGACTCAGCCCATAGTGGGTGGGGCCACCCCTGGGCTGCTGGTTCTGGGTTCTATAGGAAGGCAGGCTGAGCAAGCCATGAGGAACTCGCCAGTAAGTAGCATCCCCCATGGCCTGTGCATCTGCTCCTACCTCCAGGACCCTGCCCTGTTTGAGTTCCTGTCCTGACTGCCTTCAGTGACGAACAGCAATGCTGAAGTGTAAGCCAAATAAACCCTTCCCTCCCCAACTCACTTTTGGTCATGGTATCTCACCATAGCAATAGTAACCCAAACTAAGACAGCACTTGAGGACCAAATATTGCACCCAAATCATCTCCTGAGGACCAAGTCTTTGATCACAATGGACCTTTAGAGAACACAAGCGATTAACCAGTAGTTCCCAAATCAAAGCAAAGACAACCCGTTGGTTAGCCAAAACTAAGCTTATTGTTTGCTGCAGTAAAAAAAAAAAAAATGGTCACACACTCAGAGCTTAGGCCACGTTTTGAGGGGACAGAAGAGGAGTGGATAGTAAGGTCCGGGTTTGCCAAGAATTCCAAGTGTGGTTTAAGGCAGGTTCCTTAAAGCAGAAAGGAGGAGGTTAATCATGGTTGGCCAAGGATCAAGAGGTTGGTCCAGGATTGGTAGAAACCCCACAGTGAGGATTTGAAGCAAGAGATTAGAATGATCTTAGAAGAAGCCTTCTTTTGATGTTTTTCACCAGAGAGTTGAAACCCTGTGCTGCTTTCCTATTGCCATAACAGCACACGACAAATTGTGATGTAAATGCAAAAAGGAAACAAAGCAATAAAACTTATTAGATCAGAATTCCTATCCTCAAGGAATCAATAGAATTCCATTGCTTTGGCGTCCCTAGGAGAAATGCCATTCCCTTGTATTTCTAGAGATGGCCTGTATCCCAGGTTCACAGCCACTTCCTCTTCCTACCACATCCTAATTCCTCAAGGGTTCCTGCTTCTCCACACATAATGAAAGCTATAGGGGTCCAGCCCCTCGATAGCTTTCTCCCAGAATTCCAGAAGAGACGCCACCAGTGGCGGATTGATCCAAGGGATTCTCTAATAAATCTACATACACAATACTCTTTAGTCCATTCACTTTATTCTTCTGGGTCAGTTCTCTGTCTACACAGCTTCTAGTGTGCTCTTTTACTTAGCTCCTTTCTTGCCTGATTTCTCTCTACATTTATCTGTTGTTCCCTCTAAGTTCTATCTTGATTCCTTCATCTTAGTTCTGCCCCATCCAGGTTCTCATCCATCTAGTTCCCTCCCATCTCAGCTCCTCTCCATTCTCCTTCTCTCTCATCCTGTTCTTCTTCATCTTATTCTTCCCCATCTGGCTGTTCCTCATCTTCCATCTTGTTCCTCTAGTTCTCTCTTCTAGTCCTCCAATCTAGTTGTTCCTCTCGAGTTCTTACCCATCTAGATCTTCCATTCTCTTTTTTGCTTCTCTGTCCTTAAATCTGAAATAAAACTGCCATTTATCCTTTGGCCCTTATCTCTCCAAACTATCTCTGCTCCTGCCATTTCTGGCAAGGTGGGGGAAGTGTGCTTGGTTGCTATTCAACTTGGCTAGGCAACTTCCATCACAGCTAGATGTACCTGTAAGTAGGAACCCTTTAGTTCTGAGTTAATTGTTAAGGGTGGATCTAAAACTACAGATAAGGCTTTGGAAAGGAGAAAGTTAAGCTTAATTAGCACATCCACTAGGCCTTCTCAGTCAGATAGTCTGGATGCTTAAGTCTGTTCTTAGATAGTCCAGAGGTATCTCTGATAAGATACTTTCATCCATCTAGGCTGGATGCTACCAATGATGATAATTACAAAAAGGCCTGAAATTAGGGATCCTGGCTGTGTTACTGCACAGAAGGTTATCTAAAACATTCCATTAGTAGAGGGGAAATGGTGCCCAATGAGTGATGGAAAAGCTACAATAGCACATGAGAAATTCATACCAGGAAACAGCTGATAATCAAAAGCCAATATCACTAAGACTGCTTGAGCCTCAGCTTGACCTCTGGAAGGCCCTTGGCTTCTTCCAGGTATAGCTTGTCATAATTAGCTGAAATCCTACTTCATATTATTGTGGCTTGCAGTACACACACAACCAAGCTAGTCTCTCCAACTTAACTGCATTTAACAAGGTTCCCTTTGCCATAAAAGCCACTGTGCTCACTATGTGGCCGAGTACAATGTGCTGCACTTTTGCATGAGGTTCAGTTTGAGCTGAAGGCCAAACTAAAGGGGACAGGAGGAGCGTTCTCTGCCCTCCCCCTCTCTGCCTGGCAATAGATTATAAATTTCTCTTTGCAAGGTGTCCCATATGCACACATACTTCTTATACCAGGAAAGGGCTAGGATGCTACAACCAAAGACACAACAGAAGCCATGGAGGGTGAACTGAGGCAGACTAGAAAGGCAGAGGCAATCCAGGGAACCTGAGAAAGCAAAGGAACCCTACACCGGGATCGGACTGCAGTGTCTCACCCACAGACCGAGGATTCCAGCACAGTGAGGGACTGCTTAAGGCCTTTCCCCTTCTGCAGCTGCTCATTCCAATCCCTGTTTACACAAAAGGCCGCAGACTAACCCCTCAAGCGATTGCGTGCATCTGCCTTTCCTTTATCAGATTGCAATTCCACCTGGATTATCTCACCCATACATGGTGATGTCTTCCTTTTTGTGACTGTGAGGAGCTAACACTCATGCTTGGTGATGTGTCTTACTTTCTTCTCAGTACCTTTCTTCCTCCCAAGCCTTCTACTTAGTCCCATATTAAAATACCTTTAGTAAAAGGGCCAAATCTACTTCTCTGTACCAGCTAGTCCTAAAATGATGTCCACTGTTGAAGCCACGAGTCCCGGTTTGGCTAGGGGAACTCCTCAGGCTGATGAGAGTGGCCTTGTGACTCTGAATCTCTGTCCTATCTCGGTTGACATAACCTAAACCCCTGCCCTAAGGTTTCCCCATTATGGACCCTTTCCACGCATTGTCTCTGGAAGCCCAGCATAGTTCCTGTCATGCCGTCTCTCTACTGTGAACGAGGACTCCTGGAGAGAAGCCTGACTTCAGAGACTGGCTCCTTAGAGCTGCAGCCCTGTGTGGAGACTGCAGTGTTACTGGTCCAATGACTACTTACTTTATGTCTTAGGCTGATCTTAGCCACACCTCCGGCAGCCATTCCTTGCCTGCCTCTGTGTCAGAACTAACAGCTTGTGACTAGTGCATAAAAACCTTTGGGATTTATCAACTCAGTGGGCCCCTAGCTTTCAGCAACTCAGAGGCTAAGAACATCATCAGACGGCATCTCATGACTTACAAAAAGACAGTCCCCAGTCTCTCTGTAACTGCCTCTGTAATGTGCCTCCCGCTATGTATCTTAAACTTGCTCTGACTTATGACTTACTTTGTCCTGTAAAACTATAAATGTTCATGAAACTGCTTCCATGTTGAAACATGGAATTTGGGGTGACCTAAATCTGTGTTCCTAGGTCGTGGTCACTCAAAATGGCTCTAGAGGAAACTTTAAAATGAAAGCTGTGATTTTTGTGTCAACGGGTACAGTGCTGCAATGTAGGGTTCTGAGAATGATCCATTTTTCACTCAGGGAATTTCCAAGCCAGACATCCGCATGGGCCCACTGAGTCCGTTTGGCGCCATTCCTCGGGCAGATCGTTGGCGATTTCTTTTTGGGAGCTCTGGATCTGCCTTGGTTTGGTTGAGAGTATATTTTCCCCAAACCAGAAATTATAAATTTGACAAAAGCGGAATCCTTACATTGTGTTATATAAACTCTTAAACACAATTTTCTGATCAAATTTTACCTCCCTCAACTCAGGCCTTACAAGTGACTGTGCGATAAAATCACTGTCCACCAGGTGGCAGTCATGGTACAGTGGCTGGCAAAGACTGGCGTTGATTAGGAGCTGCTCACAGTTTAAACAGGTTGCCATCCGACCCAGCAATTCTATCCTTAGATTTATATCCCGTAGAGCTGAAAACACATGTCTATACAAAAACTTGTACGTGAATGTTTATAACTGTACTATACAAGGTAATCAAAAAAGTGAAAAGAGCCTGGTGTCCAGACACTGTCAAGGCACTAAACGAAATGCCGTGTGTTATGACTCAGCCACAAAAATGAACAAAGTATAGATTCATGCTGCAGCCTACACCAACAATGAAAACATTATACTAAGTAGGAGGAACCAGACAGAGGACGCTCAGGTTGTGTTTTTCTATTTATATGAACTCCGTAGGAAAACTAACCCCAGAGACAGAAAGTGGCTAATGATTGCCAAAAGCCGGGCAAGAGCGTAGGAAGTGACTTTCTTTTGAGGGTGATAAAAGATGCCCCAAAGTTGGTTACTAATGATTGCACAGCTTTGGGAAGATGCTAAACATGATTACACTGTACAGCAAACATTACTGTAAGCAAAGTATGTCATAATAAACGTGGAACTTAGCAAAATAGTCATAAAGCCACTGTTAAAGTCATTAAGATTAAGAAAATGTCACTGTCGATGTGTCTGTAAATCAATAACACACGATGTGTAAGGATACTGTATTGAACACTGGTAAGGTCACCTTATGACACAAACAGATAACGACCAAAGGCTGCAAGTTATTACACAAGGAGATAGGCTTCTGTAGCAGGGCTCAGGAAAAGGTGACCCATGAGTCAAAGCTCACAATTACCTAGAAATTAAGAACTGATTTTGTGTTGAAAGGGTTGAGAGTAGTAAGAGAATGTATGAAAGTCAAAGTTTATCATCTACAAATAAAGTTTTATTGGAACATAGCAATTGCCATTTTGTGTGAGAAAGGCAGTTTGTTTCTCTGTTGCCATGGTAAAACATCAAAATAGAATCATTCTTCCACAGTGAGGCAAGCAGAGGCAGGAACTTAAAGCAGACACCATGGAAGAATGCTACTTACTATCTTGTTTGCATGGCTTGCTCAGTTACCTTCCTTATACAGCCCGGGCCTAGGAGTGGCATTGCCCACAGTGGGCTGAGCCTTCCTATATCAATTAGCAATCAAGAAAATGTCCCAGAGACATGCTCACAAGCCAATTCCTCAACTGAGGTTCCCTCTTTCTGGTGTGTCAAGTTAACAACTAAGATTAGTCATCATAACAAGTGAACAATTATAGTCAAGATCGAATGGTCTACATCTTACAGTTGTTTGCAATAAATGGTGCTCTCCACATATCTAAAGCACTGATTGTAAGACTTATGAAGTCATGGGGGCTTCCAGAAAGACTTCAGAGGAAAGCCTGGGAGACCAGGCAGTGTGGCATCTCTGCAAATAGACCCTGACAAGAGAACACTGGGAGCTGGGAGAGAGAAGCCAAATAAAGGGAGAGAAGCCAAGAATGAGTAATACCTGCCAGGCAGAGAAGCAGGAAGCATGCAAAACCTGTCCAGGAGAGCTGATGTGGCAGAACAGGGCTGCCTAAGCCGGTTCCTGACGATGAACACAGAGACTTAGGGTTTAACGCTTGCCCTGCTGGGTTCTGGTCCTGCTTTGTTGCCACTTTCCCTTGGTACTTCCTTGTTCCTTCTTTCTGGGACATGAATGTACAACCTGAGCCACTGTATCTCAGAAGCATGTAACATTTCCATGATTTTTCACAAGGGCTCAAAGCTGAGTTTGCCTAAAGCAGAGGAGAGTTTGGAGTTCAGTTGTTGAGTGATCCCAAACGGTCGAGGTGTGGGGACTCTTGGGATGGACTGAATGGCTGTGTTGTGAGATGGGCATAAGCCTTTGGGAGCCAAGGGCAGAATGTTACAGTTTGGATCTTCTGTGTCCTTGAAAGTGGCCACAGGTTAAAGGCTTGTTCCCAGCATAGCACTATTGGCAGGTGATGGAAACTTTAGGACATAGACTTTGTAGGAAGTTTTAAGTAATGCAGTCATTCCATAAATGTGGTCATTGGACTCTGTGCCATCCACCCCTTCTTCTCCCCACTCTCTTTCCTATGTCATAGTGCAGAAGACAGGCTTTGGTAGCCATGTGTTCCTGACATGACATGGTATACCAGACCAACCCAACATGGACTGAAATCTCATGATCATGAATCAAAAAGCAAGCAAACAAACAAACCAACCCCCAAACCAAAAAACCTTTCATCTTTTTAAGTTGTCTCCAGTATATGTTATAGTTGTGCAGAGCTGGTTAACACACTAAATACTGTATAATAAGAACGCTCAGGTTTGTGGGTCCTAGAATTGATAGATACATAAAACAATTCATGTACAGATGACATGAATGCAGATGAGAAACTAGGCCCTAGATTGCAGGGGTTCAAAAGAGACTAATCGGAGTGGGGAGGGGATAAAAGGGTGTGTGGGAGGACATGTTCAAAGTGTATTAGACACTTTTGTGTAAATATGGCTTGTGTCACCCTGTGCATTAATTTTGTAAAAGAATATTTAAAAGAGTACTTGGGGTAAAGACCAATGCACCCCAGTATGTTTGCACCTTCATACGTCCTTTGAACACATAAGCCCAGTCATTTGCTCATGCTCACATTTCCCTTCCTGCTCAATTAAGATTACATTGTTTCTGTGTTTCTTACTGATTTCAATAAGCATAGAGGCCAGGGGTGAGTGTCCTCCCTGCTGCTTGTACAAATCTTTTCCTCCTCCTCCTCTTCTCCTCCTCCTCCTCCTCTCCCTCCTCCCCTCCTCCTCCTCCTCTTCTCCTCCTCCTCCTGTTGTTGTTGTTTTCAAGACAGGCTCTTACTATGTAACTCTGGCTGTCCTGGAACTCATTATGTAGAATAGGCTGGCCTCTAACTCACAGCGATCCTCTTGCCTCTGCCTCCCAAGTGTTATGATCAAAGGTGTGTGCCATTACATCCAGCTGTATCTTTTTTCTTAAGCCTGAGGTAGTAGACATTATTCATTCATCCCTTTCATATCCTTCAGACCTTTGGGTTTACCAAGGCCTGACCCTGAGCTGTTACCCTTGGGACCTGAGCTGTCAACTGGAATTGTATCTTTTTCCAGAAGGTCCCCAGGGCGCCTCCCACTGAAGCTGCCTGCTTACCATGACCCCTTGTTCATCCTTTTCTTTCCCTGCTGTGCTTCTCTGGGGCATGCCAGTGTTTCCTGAAATCCTCAGATACACTGTCTCAGAATCTATGTCTCAATCTGTGTTTGCCAGAGAGTCTAAACCAAAACCCTTGTAGACATTTGAGTTTCATCGGCTAGTATGAAATGTGTTTATAATAACGCACAGGATCTCCAAAAATGCCAACTCTCTCAGCAAGCATCTAGACGGAACACTTCTAGCTGCTCCTAGACTGGCCAAGAGAGGTCAGGGGGAAAAGCCTGCCATGTCTCATAATCTGTTTCTTTTAGGGTCACTGCTTCCTGCTAACTGAAGTTCTTCCTCTGTTGCCTCAGATTTAGACCCACTTACACAGAAGCTTATTGGATATCGTCTACATGCATGTGACACTGTAATGTTTATATACACCTTGAATGTATTATTGGGCAGATCTCTGCATATAAAACATATATGTATGTAGAGAATCCCACCCTGTTATCTATATCCCCCCTTTTCCTACTCCCTCCCCCACAAAACAGTCACGAAGAAGCTGCATCCTCTAATATTCCTCCTTTTGTTCATTGTCTCAGCGTCTAACACATCTTCCAAGCGTGGGAATGCCCATGACTGCGTGGTCTCTGGCATTCTTCCACATCTAGCAGGGGCGTCTCTGCACCACTGTGGCTCCTGACAGCATCGTTTGCCTCTTAGCTGATCCTCTGCTACTGGACGTTCCCTGTACCACTCGCCTTTCCACTCTACTGCCAAAGCCATCTTCCAGCAAATTCAATCAACTGAACTTTGCTTCTTTGCTGTGAGACCTCTTCTGACTTCACTTGCCTACAGAATACATCTCAGTCTTCTTGGTATTAAACTCTTAAGTCCTTAACTATTGGGCTTGCCTTCTTTATAGTAAGCTATTTCTCACACACGAGGGAACATTTTTCAGACACATATCCATCTGTTGTGATAAAGAAAACATAAGCTCATTTCAAAGCTTTGCTACATTCATACTGACTTGATTGAAATATTTTCCAATCACTGGAATACACATAAAAGCATAGCTATTATCACGTGGACTGGAACTTCTTGGTGCTAAAAAAAAATGTTCTCATGTTTTAAAATGTGACATTATATTTTTTATTGTGATAAAAACAATTCATGAGATCTACCTTCATAAGGGACTTTAAGTTTACAATACAGTATTGTTATCAACAGGGACAGCACTGTCCAGCAAGGCTCTGGAATTTATGTTGTATAATGGGAATTTTATATCAACTGACATAACATTTCTTGTCCCTTGTCCTCAACCCCTAGCAACCACCATTCTGCCCTTTGCTTCTCTGGGCTTATGTATCCTGGATACCTTAGGAAAGTGTAACTGTACAGTATTTGTCCCTCAGCAGACGCTTTGTATCATTTAGCACAACATTCTTCTATATTTAAAAAGTATATATATTACTGTATTGTTACTGTTAACACTGTTGTTAGAAGTAGCATGTCCCAGATATTTCTTATATGGTTAAGGCCTGAAACTCTGTCCAGAAACCTTCAAGCTTCCTAGACAACTTTACCTATCTATAGAGAACCTATTATCTTTTTATGAACCTTTACCTATTTATGAAAACCAAAACAATCACGCAAGTCCCCTGTCACATGATGAATGGAAATACAAGAAATAACTGCAACCAGAAAGGGGGTTGATTGCCGGGCGGTGGTGGCGCACGCCTTTAATCCCAGCACTCGGGAGGCAGAGCCAGGCGGATCTCTGTGAGTTCGAGGCCAGCCTAGGCTACCAAGTGAGTTCCAGGAAAGGCGCAAAGCTACACAGAGAAACCCTGTCTCGAAAAAAAAAAAAAAAGAAAGGGGGTTGATTAAGAATGATCAAATCAGCAAAGAGGACAGAAAACAAGCAGTGTATGTTCCTCAGGAAAGGATTTTTCTCTAAAGACACTAAACAGATTCAGACATGAAGAAAGAAGACAATTGATCCAAAGATGGAAATTGTTGCATATATATATATATATATATATATATATATATATATATATATATCTCAAAAAATGAGAGGGCAGGCAAAAGAAAGGACTTTTGAAGGGTGTTATTGAAATTGCACCTGTGCTGATTAGTTTTTTGTCAACTTGACACAAGCCAGGGTCATCGGGAAGAGGGAACCTTAATTGAGAAAATGCCTCCATCAGACTGGGGTGTATGCAAGTCTACAGGGCATTTTATTGACTAATGATTGATGGGGGAGGGTTCAGTCCACTGTGGGTGTTGTTATTCTTTGGGGGGGGGGTGGCCCTGGGTTGTATAAAAAAGCAGGTTGAGTAAGCTATGCGGAACAAGCCTATAAGCAGTGTTCTTACAGGGCCTCTGCATCAGTTTCTGCCTCTAGCATCCTGCCTTGAGTTCTTGCCCTGACCCTTCATGTCTGCCCCTCTGAGAAGTTAGGAGCTAAGAAATTTATAGATGTTAGCCAAAACTCGATGCCTCATAATGAAAAATCCTAGAATACATAGACATGAATGAATCCTGAGGCTTTCTAAAGATGACAAATCCAACCATTTCTTATTTGTTCATCTCAGTGTTTCTAATACCAAATGTCATTTGAGGAGGGTGTCATCTGGCAATCTCACAGCATCTACCACCCCTAGTCTCTTTCCCAAGTCGGGCCAACCTTGAATCAACCCACCCTTACACCAAAGGCCACTATTACCATTGCATGTCTATTTACCAAGGCAAGTTTAGCTACCAAAGAAGCCCTTATTCTTTCCCCTCCCTGCTTTTAGGAGACAATGATCCGTATCTCCTATTTGTCCTGCATGTCTTGTGGGCAGAGACATTGACTGTACCAAACCATCTTTCAACAGTGGTTTTATGGGAATAGTCTTAGACAAGAGTGTTTCCCTGTACCAATGTGAGGCTTTGCTTATTGATCTTTAAGGAAGATGCAGGTTCTTTAGGCTCAAGGTTCTTCTCTGTAGCCTCATCTGTTCATAGCATGAGTGCACATCATCTAGAACTTTTCAATTGCCCTCTGGAATTAAGGTCTCAAAATCATTGCAAAACACATGCCCTGGCTACTGCTATTACTGTAATTAAACTCTGTCTCTGACTGAGGATCTCATGGCTTCTGCCAACATCCATAAAACTGTCAAGCTAACTTGTTAGTTAACAAGTAGGAGGAGAATCTCAGACTCTTTAGAGTTCCTGGTCTGACATTTGGAAAGTGTGATTAGCAATAAAGATTGCTTTTTATAACCTGGAAGCAGATATTTTTTATAATGGGTTTCCCTAACGACTTCACTCAGAGCTGTACCAACTAAAATGGACCTAGAAATAGCAGTAATAACCACTTACATATTATATGAAAACTCTTGTGCTCCATTAAAATCCTCCTGGGATGCCTTCCAGCAGCTGTGGGCATGAATCCTCCAGTGTCTGAGAGCTTGCTGATCACTGTTCAACCTGTGAGCTTCCTCAGCTCCGTGGCCTTGGGCACCGGGGAGTCCTGGGGGTGGCCAGAAGCTTCCATTTCTCCTAATAACTGATTGCGGTTGAAGTAGGAGAGCTTTTCTCCATGTGCTTTACTTTGTTCCTTACAGGCTGGACAAACGTGGGATTAATTATGTTCCAGCATGCCCTGTGAGTCCAGCCAAGGCTGAGCCTCCTCCACACTGTTATACCTGCTGCAACCTCTTTCCTTTACATCCTGTACTTTACCAACAACTGGCAACTGCGTGGCCCAGGCCTGCTTCTAGAAGAAGCTAGCCTGCAATTCCCCAGCCCTGGCTATATATTAGAATTAAATGGGAAAATGTTTTAAAAAATTATGATAGTATCCTACCCTCCAGCAATTAAAAAAGAATCTCACCAGTGGCTAGAAGAATACACGTGGTTAAAGCTCCCCAGATCAGTTTAATCCTCAGTACTGATTTAAGCCATTTGATGCTACCATTAGCTCAGTTCACAGCATCCAAGCAGACTTTAGTAGAAATCCTATTAGGAAATTGCTTAGACCAGAAAATCATCCATTTGGAAGATTTGGCAGAAACATGGACCAACTCAGACAGCAAAGAACACCTCCCTTTGCAACCCCGATGGAGACCTTAGATGTCTGGGGATAGTCCTTGCCATGAAGTGAGCCTGGAGGTGTTATCCAGGGAAAGCTGTGCACAGCTGGCAAGCAACAGTCAGCCACTAGATACCTCTTCACTACTGTGATACACCACTGATGTCCATACACGTCTCCAGATGCAGCTACAGAGATATGTGACCACACCCTGTCTGGGATGTGTCCCATCTCTGCAGCACCCATTGACCAGGTAATAAGGGTTTAGTGATATTCACACTTTGTGAGAGTGTGGCTGGGATATGGTGCCAGTTACCTGTTGGTCAAACACTAGATCTTACTGGGAAGGTAATTTTTAGATGTAGTTGACAATGACAGCTGGTTGACTTTAAGTAAAGCAGATTGTCCTTAATGTGTGCAAATCTCACCCCATCATCTGAGTTCCTGTGAGTAAAAAGAAACCATAGAAGGAAAAAATGGACTGGAAAACATGACTAAGCCTAGTTTTAGCCAAGTCTTATGCCACATCCCACTGAGTTGAATTCACCCTGACCTATTTCCTAACCACCTGCTCCCAGTTGCCATGTAACCCCTCAGTTAGCCATCGGCCCAGTTCCGGGATGCAGCCAGGTGTTCTTCCATATTTTCTAGACAGGCAGTGACTGTAAGCCTTGACTGCCTGTTCACTCCCAATGGAAGGTGCCTGGAGCAATTGACAGCTTCCTCCATGCTTGCCAGACTATACTTTCCCCCTTTATGATGTCTCCAGACCTTATTCTTCCTGGGCCTACTGCTATAACCCAAGGCTCAGAAAACTTCCCAGCAGGTCGAGTTTCCCAGGAAAAATACAATGAAGAAAAGTTGGTCATTTAGCAAGCTCAAGAGATCCAAAAACACTGTGAGAAGTCTTCTGGTGGATCAAGGGAAAAGGAAAAACCCACTTACTCTCTTCCAGTATACCAGATACCAACAGTGGAACAGGGTTTCTGCTAAGGCCTGGCTTGGAGTCAGCTTCCACATGACCCCATACAAGAAAACTTCCTTGGAATATAGGTCAGGCTCACCTGCAGGCTTTGTCCAATGCTAGCAGTTGAATGGCCACATACAGCTGCATCCTGTCTCAGTAACCACCCTGTCAGTCTCCTTTCCCCTAGTCTAGCCTTGTCAATGTTATCCATTTCGTTGGTCCATATGCCCAAGCATCCTTGCTTTGAGTTCATTTGGCCATCTCTCTCCATCTTGTTTTATAATATCACAGATTCTCAAGTTACCCATACCTACCATGGTGATATTTACACCTCCATGTTTATTGCTGCTTTCTTTACTCACTATACAATTGAAATCAACCTAGATGTCCATCAACAGATAAATGGATAATGAAATTTGGTATATAGGTATATACACATGTGTATATATATATATATATATATATATATATATATATATATATGTGTGTGTGTGTGTGTATGTGTGTGTGTGTGTATTAAAACTGTTCAGCTCTAATTATAAACTTATAAACTCAAGTTCCAGTTGCTTTTGGGATACTATCTTACAAGGACTCCAACATACAGTGGCTCGTTAAAGAAGGGAATGGCTCAGTTGCCTTTAGCCTACTGGCTATGGGTGAGATAGGACTTCTGTTGGTCTTTTCTGTATTGAACACACAGATTGCAAGCCCAGTGCCACTTTGAGATCTTTGGCAGCAATTAACCATGCAGCTCACACACAATTGAGCTGGTATGATAATGAGTATTCAGAGCCGGGTAATGTCTGGGGGGCACTCACCAACCTAAGACAGAGCACCTGTGTGGCCTGGGCAGGCGTCTCCATGACGGGTAAGGTGACCTGCTGATGTCCCACACAACCCAAGTCAGAAGCTCATTTTTTAATAAAAGGGGAACCTACAGGGCCCTGGCCCCCGTTTTAGGTAACTGTTGCCTTGCTTGCAGACCTTGACCTTGATATCCTCCCAATGCTAATTCCCTGCCAGGTTCCACCCTCCTGAATGCTTAAGGGAAGTTCCTTGTCTGTGTATCCTGAATAATGGGCATTAACAGCTTAGATGCAAGATTGTAAAACATCAGTAGCGAACTTCTGCCCTCCGGGGTCCTCCCATTGTGCTGTAAGCCTGTATTTAACCTCCTACCCCCTTCAAGAAATGACATTCGACAATTAAAATTTATATATATGATTGAATGAATACTGTGAATGTAATCTATGAATACCACAAATGTGATTAATATCATGAGTGTAAGTAATGAATATCATGAGTGTAATTTAAAAAATAAATAAATAAATAAATAAATAAATAACTGTTCAGCTCTAAAGAAAAATTCAATCACAAAATTTGCAGGAAAATGAATGTGTAATATTAAGTGTGGTCACACAATCACAAAGAGAGAAAAACCATGCATGTGGGTATAGTAAAAAATATAAAAGAGAGAGTAAGAAAAGCTAAATGTTAGAGGATGAGAAAGAACTGAATGCAGGTAACTGAAGAAATATGAGTTATAAAAGAGACTATAATGTCTGGGCAGTGGTGGCACACCACTTTAGTCCCAGCACTCAGGAGGCAGTGCCAGGCGGATCTCTGTGAGTTCAAGGCCAGCCTGGTCTACAGAGTGAGATCCAGGACAGGCACCAAAACTACACTGAGAAACCCTGTCTTGAAAAACTAAAAGAGAGAGAGAGAGAATACAGCTAATTACTTTTTAGTTCTAACTCTGTCATAAATTTTTCATTTTTGTAGTAGATAAGTGAATTAAAGTGTATTTATTGGGGGATGGAGAGATGGCTCAGTGGTTAAGAGCACTGGCTGCTTTTCCAGAGGACCTGAGTCCAATTCTCAGCACCCACACAGCAGCTCATGACTGTCTATAATTCCATTACTGGGGGATCTGACACCTTCACACCAATGCATATAAAATAAAGTTTTAAAAAAAATGTATTTGCTAGTGAAAGTATAAAATTCAATGTGAAGCTTCACGGCTTCTGTTTTGAATGGGTATTCTAATCATATAGAAGTTCATTGAGTTGTATAATCTTTGAGTCTGGTTAATTTCAGTGTGTGATGCTTTTTTATTCACAATATTTTTACATTTTTAAAGTTTAAAATTAAAAAATAATAAACTCTCTAGTTGAGAATTTGAACATTGGAACCAAAGACACATGATTTCTTTTTTATTATTATTATTATTTATTTTACAATACTATTGAGTTCTACATAATAGCCACAGATTCTCTTGTTCTCTCCCTTCCTGCCCCCATCCCCTTCCCCCCAGCATACCTCCCATTCCCACCTCCTCCAGATCAAGGTCTCTCCTGAGGACTGGGATCGACCTGATAGACTCAGTCCAGGCAGGTCCAGTCCCCTCCTCCCAGATTGAGCCAAGCGTCCCTGCATAAGTCCCAGGTTTCAAACAGCTAACTCATGCAACGAGCCCAGGACCTGGTACCACTGCCTAGATGCCTCCCAAACAGATCAAGTCAATCAACTGTCTCACCTATTCAGAGGGCCTGATCCAGTTGGGGGCCCCTCAGTCTTTGGTTCATAGTTCATGTGTTTCCATTCATTTGGTTATTTGTCCCTGTGCTTTATCCAACCTTGGTTTCAACAATTCTCGCTCATAGAAACCCTCCTCTTTCTCACTAATTAGACTCCCAGCGCTCTACCCGGGGCCTAGCTGTGGATGTCTGCATCCAGATTCCTCAGTCCTTCGATGGGGTTTAAGATGTCAGAAAATGGAAAGATCTCCCATGCTCATGGATAGGCAGGGTTAACATAGTAAAAATGGCAATCTTACCAAAAGCAATCTACAGATTCAATGCAATCCCCATCAAAATACCAACACAATTCTTCACAGACCTGGATAAAATAATACTCAACTTCATATGGAAAAACAAAAAACCCAGGATAGCCAAAAGACTCCTGTACAATAAAACAACCTCTGGAGGCATCACAATCCCTGACTTCAAGCTCTACTATAGAGCTACAGTAATAAAAACAGCTTGGTATTGGCATAAAAACCAACATGTGGACCAATGGAATTGAATTGAAGACCCTGACATTAACCCACACACCCATGAACATATAGTTTTTGACAAAGAAGCCAAAAGTGTACAATGGAAAAAAGAAAGCACTTTCAACAAATGGTGCTGGCATAACTGGATATCAACGTGTAGAAGGCTGCAAATAGATCCATATCTGTCACCGTGCACAAAACTTAAGTCCAAGTGGATCAAGGACCTCAACATAAATCCAGCTACTCTGAACCTGCTAGCAAAGACACATGATTTCAAATCCTGGATTTATCACTTTAAAGTCGGGTGACAGGGCAAGTCCTTCTACTTGCCAAATGGAAGACGTGTGACAACCTTCTAGAACTGTCATAGGGTTTTAAGCCAACCATGAGACTAGTGGTGGTTATAAGTCAGACACTCCCACAGCCTGCCTTCAGTGATGCAGCATCAGCAGCTTAGGTATGTCCCCAGCAAGGCAAGGTGCAGCACATTCCCAGGTCTCTAGGAGTTGTATATTTTCCCTATGAGACAAACTCACCCATTAAAAGGGCCTACCATCCCAGGTTGCTCTCTCTCTCTCTCTCTCTCTCTCTCTCTCTCTCTCTCTCTCTCTCTCTCTCTCTCTCTCTCTCTCTTTGTGTGTGTCTCGACTATCTGTCTCTAATTTGTTCTCTCTCTGACTCTTTCTCATTCTCTCTGTCTCCAGTCTCTCTCTGTCTCTACCACTGTCTCATGTCCCCACTCTGAGATGGACTTCCACCCCTCCCACCCCAATAAACCTCTTGTATTAGATCTGTCTCATGGTGTCATCTCTTAGCAGCACACCTTGGCTTAGACCCGCCAGAGTAGCCCCACTGAATAATCCTAACAGTGGTTGCTGGAAAAGCCTTTGGTATGCAGCAGGAATTTTAATATGCCACGTCCACTACTAATAGGTGCTCCCACTACTGAACTTAAGCTAAAATTTTACTTCCAGACCCCACCATATCTTACATGTACATACCCACAGGATACCCTGCCCCATCCCTCTAGGCATTAAAACCTGCACAACACTTCTATTTTCAACAAACATAATGGAGACAAGTAAGAAAAAAGTATTTGAAAATATTTGGGTTTTGATGTCATTGTATACTCGGCCATTTTTCTTGGAGTTTAACTCTTTGATATATAAAAGGGGCTAGATTGCCAGATTCTGGGACAATGGCTCACAAAATTAATTCTAGAATGAAAACTTTACAAAATTGAATTCACTCCTGTGGTTCTCAGCTCTGCCTGCACACCAGAGAAACAAGCTGGTAGTGTTATAAAACACTGCCAGACTTGGCCTCCAACCAAGAGTCCCATGTCTAGTGGATGGCACATTTAGAAGCTCCCTTGAAGTTTCTGATGGTCAACAGCAGCTGAGCACTCTGACCTGACGGCTGAGACAAGCAGCTCTAAGTTGTAGAGCAGGGGTGATGGAAAATAGTTACAGCTTGCACTAGGGGACCAGCAGCCTCTCTCAGGTGTTCCCAATCTGTTCTCAGCCTCCCACAACTTCCCATGTTCTGCTGTCTGGGTAGTTGGGGCCCACGGCAGCTTCCTCATTCTCATGGGACTCCGCAGCAATTCAAAGGCCTAGGGACCCTGCTAGGCCATGCAGGGGGGAGGGAAGATAATGAGGAGAGGGAGAAGTAAAATAAAGGACCGAGAACTAGAGAGAGGGTGTGAACAAAGCCATATGTATGGTCTGACTGCCAGAAAGCAGTGTGAATGAATAACAGAGGATTTAGAGAGAACAATGGGACCCAGCCAGCTGTTCAGAGGCCTCGTGTTCACAGCAGCACAAATGATACTGTGTCTGCTTTTGTTTATATATCCTTTAGAGAAAATGACTGCCTAGAATTGTTTTAATCTCCTGCATGTGGTTTTCTCTCTATGTCTGCACATTACTCACTGTTATTCCTTCTCCTGTTCTCAGAGACAGGAGTATGTGGCACCTGATACAGACCTGCATTAAATTCACCGGACAGACAATCCTTGACAGACAGTAGTACTGACTTTTGAAGTCTGTGACAGTGGCTCACAAAATTAATTCTGTAATGAAACTTTATTCCATCCCCAGGTAGGATGCATCTCTCCATTTATTCTTTTGTCTGAAGTACTTAGAACTCTGTTTCTATTCTTTTAGACTAACCTGCCCATAGACCTTGAGCTAAATCTATGTCTCACATCAACGGAAGCACTTCAAGTGAAGGATTTACTTTATCTGAAGCTCTCAGTACACCTCTAGCATTAAGTATGCATCTAAATATTTATTACAGCTAAACCATTTTTTTATCTCAGTATTACTTGCTGGTGTCTGATTTCTTCACAGATAGAAGATGAAATTCATTTTGGAAAGGAAGAAAAGCATTAAATGGGGTACTGGCCTTAGAGCCTCTTTAATATTGATGAGCCAGCCTGCCTCCATCTTGGGCTTAAAAGCCATCTTACAGTAAAGACAAACTAGATTCATTCCTGCTTATGAGTAAACCTGTTTCTCAAGGATTGGGCTATGCCCTACTTGTAACTTTAACTACAAATAGCTCTGTGCTGCCTGTTATAGGAAATGGCAACCATGCCTTTGTTTCAAAAGGTTATTATGGTCACCTGTTGTCCAGACCACTTTTCTCTGACTACCTTAAAACCACTTTGCAATCATGTTTTTATTCCAAAAAGTTGTAATGACCATTTTGAAACCCTACTTTTGTTTCAAACGGTTGTTTTGACTAGTTTGATATGCTCTTGTAACCCTGCCTATTTTGCCCTCCAAATCCCCCATTTGGAAACCCCCTACCCTTGAGCTGTTATCTTCCTCATGTCTAATGATGATCTCTTGAACCATGCCTTAAGGGAAGGCAGCCCATGAACACAAATAAAAAAAATTTGCTTTAATTAATTGCTTGCTTTAATTAATTTGGCCATGATGGTTTGGGTTGGTGGTCTTTCTCCCTGCATCTTTGGGATTAATGTTTAGAGGCCCCAGCAGGATCAAGACCCTAACCCAAATTCAGAAATACAGAAGAAGTCCCTCCAGGACTGAAGAGCTGCCCTCTACAGGCTGCTCACCTTGGAGACATTCCAAGGCTCCGAGTCAGAGTCATGCCTTCAGTTCAGTGGATTACCTGAGCAAATTCCTGCACCAAAAAAGAAAACAGGAAGCACCTTTTTATGGAGACCTCCTCTGGCAAGTCATAGAAACTTTTTTTGTGATATCTGGTTCCATTCTGGTTCTGTGGGATTCCCATTTGAGAATGTGGGGCATTCTGATGAGATCCGACATTCCCCCATCCATGGCAATAAGCAAAATATCACACACTCATCCTGTTATTTGGGAGTTTGGCCAGAGTCACTAGTCCTTTTTCTGACTCACCTTGGGACTCTGGGGACACCCTGGTGAGACTGGGATCTGACAAATCAGAGAGGTCTAGCATATGAGTGCCCATTGACAGGATTTCAATGACTAGGCTGCACAACAGAGCCAAGGAACCCTGAGGACATTCCTTGAGACTGGATAGGACATCAGGCATTACTGGGAGCCTGAGTAGGAACTGGAGAGGCCTGGCCTACCTGAACCAGGGAAGCCTGACACTTAGAAAGTCTCTGGTGGGTTCCTGGCACCTGGGTTGTACAGGGAAACAGTTGAGAAAAAGCCTCCTATTTGTGTCAAAAACAAAACAAAAACTCTTCTTTGGCTGAACTGATGAATCTCTGAATGACCCCAACTGTTGTTGTCATTGTCCCTGTTGTATTGGTTTTGTTTTTTCTGTCTCCATCTCTGGTACATCCTGTGTTCTGTGTATTGGTTTCATTTTTGCTGTCCCCACTCCTTGTTTGTGTTTCTGTGCCCCCACTAATCTTCTCCAGTTACAGGTGGACTTGGGAGCCAGACCAAGCTCTAACTGCCACCAATACCATGCTGCTAGGCTAGAACAATGCAGACACCCTCTTCCCAGTATGCCACCCTGGGCAGCTTTATGCACTCCCACCCACAGCTAGGCCCAAATCTGCTGCTGCCACGTGCTATGGCTACTTTGATAGCCAAGGCTCAAAATACCTATCTCTGAGCTTTCTGTTCACTGGATTCAGCTTAGCAGGGATTCAAATGTCTTTTGTATATAAATAGTGTTGAAATCATATTTTATGCTGTTCTGCTGTATTAAAAGGCTGACTCTCGAGTTGTAAAGTTTCAGTCTTATGTCAGGCAACCCACCTAATTTTGTGACAGACAAAAAAGAACAAGGCAGAAAGGCTAAAAAAAATTAGAATATTGGTTTCATGTAACTGTCTAAAACTTTTACTAAGATATAAACTTTATCTCAAGATTTGTAAGACTATTATATGAACTTTCTGTATCTCAAGAGTTTGTAAGTTTATTTAATATGGTTAAAAACTTGTGGAATCTGTAACAAAAGTTGACTTAAAGCTTATAACACAAGGTTAATAGTTAGAAAGCTACATAGGTAATCTTAAAACAAAGACCTTATCCATCAATATCTATAGTTCTGGGCAAGTCTCCAATATGTGCTTATCCTGGTTGTCTTCTAAGTATAGACTTAAAGATGCTTCTCATCATGCTAAAATCATCTCTGTCCAATATATACCCAGCACTCTGGACCAAAAAACATTGTTCATGCCTTTTAATCTAAAGTCATAACTTTTGTAATGACTCAGTCATGAGTCTATTCCAGGTGTTTTATGGATTTCAATACAGATTACAAACAATGGTAATATGAAAAAACTATGGAAGTCAAGAAAGTCATAAAACTTAAATCCATCTCTCACAGGTCAAATGGACTCTGGATAAGTACTCCTGTCAATCAACAGCCCAATCTTCCCTGCCTACTGCCTATTTCTGCGGTGGAAGATTCAAATACAAGTTTCCTTTAAGTTCTTTAACTTTAACTTTGGTTCCTAGTCTTTATCTGTCTTGGCAGAGTTCTGCCATCCAGAAATCAGTCCAGACTACAAACTCCTCCAAAAGTGACCTACAGCATGCCAGTCCCAGATAGTCCTACAAAAATGGGAAGCTCTAGATTTGCTGAAAGCCGATGTAAACCAGTGCAGTCAATGTGACTGCTCCCTGTCTCTTCAGCTGGGTGAGGAAAACAGATGCTTCTGATAAATGTCCCATTGCCCCAATCCCCTCCCTGTCTTTGACAAACATCCAAACCTTCCTGGGCCCTGACAGTGGCCTCATAATTTCAGCATGAAGTAGTTAAGAGAATATATCATCCCTTATCCTCAACAGAAGGCTGGAATATTAGATCAAAAGGAAACTCCTTGGCATAGCAGACAAAATGGCTATCTCTAATATCTACTGGAATACCAAGGTTATACGGCCTTTAAAAAAATATTCTTCCTATGCTAACCAAAGAGGAATACTTTACTAATAGGCCAAGCATCTTTTGATGCATTACAAATTTTGTTTCCCCCAGATAAAGAATAGAATGCTGATGCCCTACCAAGGATTTGACAGGGACACATAAGACAATCAGGGAATGATGAACAAACCTGCCTCCATCTTAGGTATAAAAGCTATCTTATGGTAAAGACAAACCAGATTCATTGCTATTTGTGATTAAATCTGTTTCTCAAGGATTGGACTATGCTCCACCTGTAACTACAAATGGTTCTGTACTGCCTGTTCCAGGAAACAGCAACTATGCCTTTGTTTCAAAAAATTGTGAGGATCATCTTGTAAGCCCATCTTTGTTTTAAAAGTTTGTTATGAGTAGCTTCTTATGACCATCTTGTTATATTCTGGGTCTGTAATATTGTCTATTTTACCTGCCAAATCCCCCAACTGGAAACCCTCTATCCCTGAGCTATAAAAACCCTTATCTCCCCCATGTCCAATGGTGATCTCTTGAATCCCACCTAAAGGGTGATGCAGCCCATCTACACAAATAGAAAGAAAAAAAAAGCTTGTCCATGATGATTTAGGTTGGTGATCTTTCTCCCTGTACCTTTGGGATTAACAATTTAACTGCAAATAACCTACAAGATGCCTCTGAGTTTCCATACATATCAATTAAGTGGCCTAAATCAGCTTTACAGATGTATCTAGTCCTGGAGACTGAAATACTACACATAGAGGAAGAATTTAGAAACATGACCCTAGAGAAAAGCAAGTGGACCTTATGAGTTCCTTGTAAGTTACCTGACTTTTTATACATCTCACCACAACTTTGTATTTTATCTCCATTTGGAAGACAAAGTAAATAAATGAATAAGCATAAAAGTTTTGATTTGTTGAAGGTCAGATGACTACTACAAATATGCATGAGGCTGGCACCCACATCTGGAGTCCACAGCCTGCTTTCCGCAGTCTCTGCTTACTACCTCCCTTGGACCAAGCAGAGGATGCTGTCCTGATGATGCTGCCTAAAGAGTTGGGTTGGGGCTTTATTAAATAGGAAAATAATTTCATCTCTTTTCTCTTCCAGATGACAACAAAATCCAGTTTCTACATTATGTCTATTTCATAATCCTCTTATTGTTGTCTCTTATAAAAGCCAGAAATGTTTTTAGAAACTACTTCATTTAAGTTGAGAATAATGAATAAAATATTTCCTTACTCTATACAGACTTTGGAACTAGTAGCTTCCTCTCATACAACCTTCTACCCTTCTTCTCCCAAATACCATATTTAATCAAATTTATCATCCATCATACATGGCTAAATCGATAGCTTCTAACAGCTTTGACTAAAAAAGTGACTTTAAATCATTAAACACTGAAACTTAGAAGAAATATTTAATGAAAACCTAACTTACTTGATCATATTCATATTATGAGAATGGCTTTCCTTCCAAACAAAAAAGTGTAGCTTTTTTTGTGTACTTTTAAAGTAACTGTCATGGTTTGAATCTGAGATACCTCCCCATAAGGTGATAGATTGAGGTCTTAATTTCTGACTGATGATGGACTTTGGGAACCAGATTCTCAGGTCTCTGACCTCATCGATGTGCTTATTACTCCTTGAGTATATTTGTAATACAATGGCATTATGATGGGTGACTGTAGGAGGTAGACCTAGCTGGAAGGAGTAGGTGACTATCAACATGCCCTAGAATGGTGTATCGGTCCCTCATTCTTTCCCCAGGCTATCTCTATTCCACCACACTCTGCTGTCATGATGCTCTGTCTTACTACATTCCAGAAATGGTGTTTTGAGTCAACCATAAACTAGGCTCTGAAAAAAAAGAGGGGAAAGAAATCCTTCCCTTGAAGTTGTTTTCTTAGGTATTTGTCACAGTGAGGAAAAGACTGACTGACAAAGTCACCATGGACTGTGTGGTGGTTTGAATAGGTATGACCCTCATAGACTCATGTGTTTAAATCCTTGGCCCCTAGGGAGTGGCACTAGTAGGAGGTATGGCTTTGTTGAAGGAAGTGTGTCACTGTGGGGGCAGGCTCTGAACTGAAGTTCAAGCTAGTTTACTTCCTGCTGTCTGTAAATCAAGTAGGACTCTCACCTCCTTCTCCAGCATCATGTCTGAATGCATGCAGCCATGCTTACTGCCAATGATGATAATGGACTAAATCTCTGAAACTATAAGCCAACTTGAACTAAATATTTTTATTTTTAAGAGTTGCCATGGTCATGGTGTCTCTTCACAGCAATAGAAACCCAATCTAAAATAAAGTTGGTATCAGGGACTGGGATATTTCTGTGATAGGGCTGACCATGCTTTTGTTTACAGGAATTCGGACTTTGGGACTTTAGTTTAGAAAAGCAGTTGAACATTTTAAGAGTGGCTTAATGGGCCATACTAGTAGGATTGTGGAAGACAGTGGTACTGAGTGTGATTTGAACTGTGAGGTTTGGCTCAAGAGGTTACAGAGGAGAAGAATATTAATATGTGGCCTAGAGATTATTCTTGTAATATTTTGGTAAAGAATGGGGCTGCTTTTTGCCCTTGTCTGAAAAGTCTGCCTAAAGCTAAAGTGGAGAGTTTTAGATTAATTGCATTGACATAAGAAATCTCAAAACAGCCTAGTATTGACTCTGTTGTGTGATTATTAGTGGTCACTCTTATAAAGATCTATAATGAAAAGGAGTAAGCTGAGCAAGGAAAAATACAAAACATACAATTTGAGGAGAAAAGGGGCACCAGGAAGTAGAATAGAACTAAGTTCTATGTTCAAGGAAATAAATAGATTTAAAAAAAGCCTGGTATTAAATGGAATAAAGGGGTAATTAGGGCAAGACCCCCACCCAGCTAAGCTTCCATCTTATAAAAAAGGAATTAAAGAACAGCTTAGGTCCAGGCATGGTGGTACACACCTTTAATCCTAGCAATCAGGAGACAGAGGCAAATGGATCTCTAAAATTTAAGGCTAGCCAGGTCTACAGAGTGAGTTTCAGGACATCCAAGCTTAGACATCGAAGGAAACCATCAAAAACAGAATGCTGGTGAAGATGTAATTGAAGAAAAGGACCATGTTCTAGCCCCAGCAAATAGCAGAACTTGGCAGCTCCAGCCACATGGCTCTAGCTTTAGGCGATATATTGTGCACCCTAATAAAATTTGCCTGAAGATCAGAGAACAGAACAAGCCACTAGATTAAACATAGATGCCAGGCAGTGGTGGCACACACCTTTAATCCTAGCACTCAGGAGGCAGAGATCCATCTGGATCTTTGTGAGTTCAAAGGCACCCTTGACTACATGAGATTGACTCAGTCTAGGAGAGAAAACAGAACCAGGCAGTGATGACACACACCTTTAATCCCAGTACTGAGAAGCACACATGTCTTTAATCCCAGGAAGTGATGGCTGGGCAGAGAAAGGTATATAAGGCGTGAGGAGACAGGAACTAAAGGCTTTTCGGCAGAAGTGTCCCTTTCAGCTAGAGGCTTTTTTCAGCTGGAGCCTTTTGGATGAGGACTCAGAGGAATTCAATCAGAGGATTCATAGAGTTGGTGAGGTGAGACATACCAGTGGCTTGTTCCTTTGTCTCTCTGCTCTTTCAGCATTTACCCCAATATCTTGCTCTGCATTTTTTATTATAAGACCTTTAGAAATTTGAACAACAGGGGTTATTGAGTGTCCCTCTTAGACTAAGGAAAGCTCTTGAGGTCAGGCTTGGGTGTCAGGGATGTCCCTGAACAGAGGCCTAGAGAGTCCATTCCATGAAGTTGTGAAGCTGAAGCCTGGATTACCTTGGAAACTTCAAGATATTTGAGATGCCAGGGCCGTGGGGTACCTGTTAACAGGAGAGCTGCTAGCAGGGAGTGGACCCAGTCCGAGAGAGAGAAGTGTGTTACAGTCAACAAAGCTGAAAGGAGTTGGAGATCTGAAGAGTGTTTGACATAAGACATGGAGATGCAGAATCTGGAGTTTGCCCAGCTGGTTTTCAATCTTGCTTTGGTCCCTTTCCTCCCTTTGGAATAATAATGTATATCCTGTGCCATTATATGTTGGAAGTATATGATCTGCTTTTTTATTTTGATTTTAAAGGGGGTTACATTTAAGAGATTTTGAGCTTTGGATGTTAAATAAGTTTGGGACTATTATAGACTATGGGGACTTTTGAAGTTGAACTAAATGCATTTTGCATTTGTTATAGCTACAAGCCAGGGAGTGGAATGTGGTGGTTTGAATAGGAATGGCCCCATAGACTCATGTGTTTGAATGCTTGGTCCATAGGGAGTGGCACTATTAGGAGGTGTGGCCTTTTTGGAGTAGGTGTAGCCTTTCTGAAGAAAGGCTATTACTTTTGGGGACAGGCTTTGAGGTCTCAGAAGCTCAAGCTAGTTCACTTCTTGCTGCCTGTGAATCAAGATCAGCTCCCTCTCTAGCACCATGTCTGCCTGCACACTGCCATGCTTCTTGCCATGATGACAATGGACTAAAATTCTGAAACTGTAAGCCAGCCCCATTTACACGTTTTCTTGTATAAGTGTTGCCATGATCATGGTGTCTTTTTATAGCAATAGAAACCCAAATTAAAAAAATGTTATGTGATAAGACGTCAAAGTGATTGCTGCCAACTTTGGAAATAAGTTTATATTTTCTGAATCTCAACAGCATCTATATCCATCTGAAAAATATAATCAATGTGCATATGAATGAAAAATAGTTGACTGCAAAACTGACTGGGGCAATTGTCAGGAGCCTTGGTTGGCATAGCACAGATATTAAAATTTACTCTGTGTTCAAAACTGGAGCTAGGGAAGATTTTAAAGCAAGCTCACGGGAATATATATATGGCATATGGATAGATGTAGATATGATAGATAACAGCAGTGTGGGAAGCCAAAGGTGCTTTGGAAAGAAAAGTGGCAAGAGGCCATAAGAAGATGTGAAAAGATGCCAGGAACCTCAGTGATGCAGAGTCACCTCCAACCACACTTGTAGACGAGAGGGTGAACAGCTAGATGTGGGCAGCACAGGACACAGTGCCCACAGGTGCTTCTAGATTTGGAAACTTCTGAAGAATAAAATATAAGAATAAAGTAAACAGCAGGTGGGATTTGGAGTTAAACAGTTGGTAATATTGATGTGACTCGTGTGGGTTTATATGAGTTATGTTGGAAATGATAGCGGAACACACAGGTATGTCCTTGAATGTGCCAGTGTGTATGCAAGTCTGATAAGAGGGAGATAAGCTAGTTGTTAGTCAGCAGTAAACTGTAATTATTATGACAGTAGCTTCTGGGGATTCAGGCATTCCCCAGCTCAAATCCACTTACTAACTGGTAAGAGAAAAATTCTGAGCTTTCCAGACAGGAACTTGGTTTCCTCCTTTGAAAATTTGGATTGTTAATTAATAACCATCAGTAGATTATTTCAAAGCATTTAAGATTGTTAAAGGCTTTATTAACACTATACATAACATAAGGTAGTGTCATCAAATTATAGGACTACTACTTTGTAAATCACAAATCACTAGAATGTTGATATCTTCCCTTAAAATAATATGTTATGACCAACGCAGAACAAAAGAGGAAAAAGAAAAGTCAGAGGCCTGGAATGTAGTCCTCAAAGAAGGCAGAAGAGGTTGAGAAGGAAGGAAGAGGACAAGGGAAAGATAGGGACCTGGGAGTTACTGGAAGAAAAGTTTCAGTAAACAGGAAGTGCTCCAAGAAGTGAGACACTGGAAAAATCCTGGTGTAGTGAGCAGGCCTTCCAGAGAAAAGAAGGGCAATGACCAAAATTATCTTAGCATTCTAAGATAATTTTGAGTGAAGGAGAAGGAGCTTAGAACATGATTAATGGTATTGACACAGCTAAGGAAAAAGTATTGATGCATCTATTTGACAACCCTGGAGCAGTTACAGTCTGCTGCCAAAGAGTCATGGTATTCAATACTGACACAAGACAAAGCATGCTCATGTCTGATGTGGTAGCCAAGACTGAATGGGAGAAAGAGGAGAACTGGAAATCTAGAGAGGCGATAATTTCTGTAACTCACCATCATCTGTTTTACTCCAAAGAAAATAATCTAAAGCTTAAGTCTATTTTTTTAAAAAAGTTCAAACAGAAGTGTGGAAATGACCCTTTCTGCTGGTTCCAGTTTTCCCACAGATGCTGTCATCTTCATTTCTAAAGTCAGCTGCAAGCCTGACCTCATCTGTGGTAACTTCCTGCTGGATTAATTTGGCTGAAAGGGCATTATATTCCCCATAATTTCATTCTCTGTGCAGTGGTGGGTTAGGGTTGGACTTCAGAGACATTTACACAAGATTTCAGTCTTAGAAGTGAAGCTTTCTCAATTCAGCTCTACAGGTCAGTGCAGGATGCCCAGCGCAGAGATATGGACTCAGAGTGCAAGCTCAAGGGAATCGAGAACAGCTCCAAAAGTAGCTGCTGGTTACTGAGTCAAAATAACTTCACATTACATCTGTTCAGTCTTTAATAACCTTGACATGCTCATATAGCGACCAAAAGCTTATAAAAATGGGTATTCTGACGTGGATCCATCATGTACTATCTGTTGAGGTAACCTCTAAGTCCTCCAGAATGGTCCAGAGAAGGGAACATATTCTGCTGTGGCACTGGCAAACATTGGAAAAGTAAATACAATAGCCACAAAAGCTTTAAGCAGGTTCTCTTCTAAGGGCTAAAGATGAAAGAAGGAAATACTACCATATAAGTGGGGTTTCTGACTTCACTGCCTTCTACAAGCATCATCTTGGGGGTTATTTTGACTTATGAATGGAGGTGGTGGGACATAAACATTCTGTTCTTTGCACTCTAACATCATAGTTGATTCATGCAAACCATCTAATGAACAGTCCATTCTTGAAGTAGCACAAGAAAAGCTGTGGACTGTCCACTAATTCCCATTCTTTTTTTTTTTTTTTTTGGTTTTTTCGAGACAGGGTTTCTCTGTGTAGCTTTGCGCCTTTCCTGGAGCTCACTTGGTAGCCCAGGCTGGCCTCGAACTCACAGAGATCCGCCTGGCTCTGCCTCCCGAGTGCTGGGATTAAAGGCGTGCGCCACCACGCCCGGCTAATTCCCATTCTTAAGACCAAAGACTCTTGAAAAAAATAAAGTCAGGGTCTCCTTGAAGAGTTCTCTTACTAGATATATATATATATATATATATATATATATATTATTTTATTTTTCTAAAGCCTTAGTTGAGTACCTCTCAGCCTAGGACAACTCTGCCCCACAGAGAATAATTGTCAATGTCTGAAGATATTTTACATATCATAACTGTGAATGGGACACTGGCACACACCGGGGTTGGGATGCTACTAACATTCCACAGTGAACAGGGCAGCCCCTACCACCACAAAGAACTGTATATCCCAAAAGTCAAAAGTACTATGGATGACTGAGAATTTATGCTTTTCTAAGACACCTGCGACCATTGAATTTCCAGCCATTCGGAAATGAGTAAGTATCCCATCTTTGATGATTCAGGACCAAGATGATACATTAAATTCAGACCTCTCAGTGAGACAGTCACTGTAGTGATGTGACAACAGACCTGCAGTCCCAGAATTCTGAAAAGTTAGCTATAAAAAAAATACTATGTGATTTCAGACCAGGCAGTGAGTAGTGGTGCTCACTTTTAATTCCAGCATTCAGGAGGCAGAGGCAAGTGGATCTCTGAGTTTGAGGCCAGCCTGGTCTACAGAGTGAGTTCCAGGACAGCCAGGGCCACACAGAGAAAACCCTGTCTTGAAAAACCAAAACCAAACAAATGAAAAAACCAAAACAAAAAACCCACCAAAACATTATATAATTTCAAGAAAGAAAAGCAATCTGAGCTTTAATTAAATGGAAACTACTAACCATATAACAAAGCAAATTTTATTTAAGCTGAAACTATCAAGCAATCCCTCATTTAACAAACTGCAGCAGCTACACCACCCAGGAACTTCATCTACCACATCCATCTCTTCAGCATTTGCTCAGTCCCTTCTCTGTGTTCCCAATTCCCTTTGGCTGATTCCTCTGATTGAAATGGCTGCTGTTTTAGGTGGCAGAAAACAACTGGTAGTATTTGATCACAAAAGACAAAGAATTGTGGTGCCCTGAGAGGCAGTTTAACAACCTCTTTATTTCCTTCCTCCCGTTTTTTTAGTGTCTCATTATATTATAAGCATGGAACCGGCTGCACAGACCAGGCTGCCCTTGAACTTGTGCCGCTCCTCCTGCCTCTGTCTACCAAGTGCTGGTACCGCAGGCCTCAATCACTGCCTGGCTGTAAGAGAATCTATCTTTACGATGCTGCCACTGCAACATGGTTTTCTTAAAATGCTGCTGCTCCTAACAGCCTTGAGCATTCGAGAGCGATGACGAGGATGGAGAAAGGGCACAGTGGGTGAGGCCATTGGAACCTCTTCCCTATCTCCAAAGAAAGCTCGGAAGCACAAGGAAGGAGAAACACCCTGGTCCATTCTGCTCTGCATTGTGGGGGAGCTTATGGGAGGCTTCCTTCCCTTCTGCTATCTCCCTTTGCCCTGACTTCTTCCAAATGCACTCTGAAGGCAGACTCCATAAAGAGCAGAATGATCTATTCTTGCCTGAAAGCTAGCCACTCATCTACATCCACATCTATGAGGCTTTTCCAAGCAAGTGCTGGATCTATGCTCCTCGACTGGAACCTAGAAATCTCAGTTCCTAATCTCTCCAGCTGATTCTAAGACTCCAAGGCTGAACACACTGGCCTAGAGCTGTGCTTCTCAAGTTTGAAAACATCAGAGAGAGAGAGAGAAAGAGAGAGAGAGAGAGAGAGAGAGAGAGAGAGAGAGAGAGAGAAGAGAAGAGAAGAGAAGAGAAGAGAAGAGAAGAGAAGAGAAGAGAAGAGAAGAGAAGAGAAGAGAAGAGAAGAGAAGAGAAGAGAAGAGAAGAGAATCTCATAAACTACTTTCTCACCTGGTAAAGACATGTGGCTCCTGAAAAGCTGCATTCCCTTCAAGGTGCTGCTGGTGCTGCATATAAAGCCCACCATATGGATAAGGGGAATTAAAATGAGTTAAAATTTCTCACTGTACTTGTAGCTGTGGTTTGCTTCTGCGATCCTACTTACTCTCTGCCTCAGCTAACTCTCCCTTACCTTGAGAAACAGACTTATAATTTCTTGCAAGTATATTTCCCCTCTTTATAGTAAATGGTTGGAATTCAAGAACTTCAGCCACCCAGCTCAGGACTGTCCAACCAGACCATCAGGACAGACTTGTAGCTAAAAGAACAATGATAGTTCCTACTAGGAACAAGTCTAGAATATTCTAAAGGGAAACACCATTTATCCTAATGGGTGGTATGTAAAATGCAGTAAGAGTCACTCCTGCTATCCCCTTTTGGAGACTGGGTCTTCAAAGTGACATGCTAAAGCCTTATCACAGCACACTCCTCTCTGTGATATCCCTCTAGAGCAACCATCCCCAGCCTTTTCATTATCAACCTCTTAAGGATATTATAACCCTGACCACACTCACCATGAAATGTTAATTCCACAGATTAAACAATGTATATATTTATATTCTCCTGCTCCCTTTAGGCCAACAAACCACTATAGCCCTAAGAATTGCTAGCAAGTCCTGTGTGGGCAATATCACTTTCTCCAGGAATGCATGATCAATATCCATTTGCTCATTCAGACTGTCTGGATTCCTGGCTTGGATCATGTGCTTGAATGCATTTCTCCATCCTAATGTGGCCAGGCCAATGTGTAAAGTAGAAACAATATTGTCTTTAGAATTAAACACACCAGTTTAAAACTCAACCTCAGCCACTTATAAATCACTAGACATTAAGTATCTTTATCGCTCTTGCCCTAAGTGCCTCAACTGTAAAAAAGCAATTAAATGATTCATTCTCTCTCCCTTTGCCTTTCCCTCTCCCTCCCCACAAAACCACCCTATCTCTCTCTATTGGTGCTGGGGATCCAACCAAGCAAGGCACCTCCAATTGGAGGTTATATATGATGCCTTGTGCTAGATAGTACTGGTCAACTTGACACAAACTAGAGTCACTTAAGAAAAGGGGACCTCACCTGCGGAATTGTCTCTGTCATATGGGTCTGTATCTGTGTCTGTGGGGTGTTTTCTTGATCAATGATTGATGTGGTAGGGCCCAGCCCACCATGGGTAGTAACTACTTGTGGGCAAGTGGTCCTAGTTGTATTAAGAAGCAATCTGAACAGGCCAAGGGGAACAAACCACTAAGCAGTATTCTTCCATGGTCTCTGCTTCAGTTCCTGCCTCCGGGTTCCTGCCCCAACTTTTGCCAATGATGACCTGGGACACGGAAGCCAAATCAACCCTTTCACCTTCAAGTCCCCAGGTTGCTTTTGGTTAGACTTTTATCACAGCAACAAGGAAGCAAACTAGGGCAGAAATGGGTGCCAGGAACATGTGGTATTTCTGTGGCAGACCTGACCATATTGTTTTGGGGAGGATTTTGGAATCATTTGGAACTTTGGGCTAGAAATGTTCAGAGCTAAATGAGCTTTTGCTGTGGGAGCTTGAAAAATAAGAATATTGAGAGAAATGCAAACAATGGCTTGTGAATTTCAGAGGGAAGCAAAGACTTCATCCAGGTCATTCCTGTGATATTTGAATTAAAAATCTTTGGAAATGAAACTTGTGCTTTAGTGAGATAACAGTTACTGTTCATCTGGGGCTGAAGAATCAGCTGTGATTAATAACAGACTAGCATCATTAAGGCAAAATCTTCGGAAAAGTATTTCTCCTGGATCAGCACACAGAAGCTGTGGGCCATTGCAGGGCAAGGTTGCACACTCGGCTGAGCAGAGCTTGGCAAACACTGTGTAAGAGTGTCCTAGGTGGTACTAATGTGAAGGTCATGGATATCAGCTGAGGCTTGGCATTGTGAGAGGTTAGGAAAGGATATCGGTGAAGGTGTAGCCTCGGATGCTTTGGCGATTCCAGCATATTGGAGATGCCAGGATCATGAGCTGACCACCAAGGACAGCAACAGGTGCAGAGTGGAGTCAACTTGAGCTTACTGAAGAAGCTGGCCATATTGTGGATGGCAAAACTGGAGAAGTGGGACTATCAAACCCCTTTGGAGCCAAGAAGATCAGAAAGGAGTCCCAGACTTGGAAGTTGAACTTTTCACATTGCCATATTATGGCCTGCCTTGAGTCGATTATGACTGTGCCCTGATTCTGTCCTCTTGGAATAAGAAAGTCTGCAAATTATTTCGAACTTTTATTTGTGTGCCCAACACAGAAATCCTCTAAGTGAGTACTTTGTTTTCTATTCTACTGAAAGGATCAGAAACACCCACCTCTTACAAGCTGTGTTCTCCCTATAGGTGACCTTCCTCTCTCAACTTCCCCTTCCGCTGAAAATGGCAGCAAAAGAACTATCTATCAGGGCCATTATGAGGGTTGCACAATTAAGTAATTAGACAGTTTTCAGGGTACCTGTCTCCTACAGAACCTCCCTAGTGAGAGACTGACCCAAAGAGCTGGTTGCCTGGCAATGGTGCCTGGGGAACAGATGGCTTCACTGGGAGAATGCTTTCCAGCTCTGCATAAAATTGCAGGATACAGGAGAGGACCAAATTACATCATATAGTTCAGACTTATGACTAAGAAATTATTAATACTTTCACTGACTTTTAACTCTTTCCTGTTGAATCCTGCTATCAGACCAATAGCCTCTTAGGATTCTACCCTGCAAGAGATCCATGCCAAGGGTTACTTTGAGCTGTGTGTCCCTTTAGGGCATCTTTTGCCCATCTTAAATCCCCCACCAACACCCATTCCAAAAGTCAGCACCATGACTAAAGACATCAGATCCAAAACCAAGACCTATAGAATTGCCTCCAACCTCCTTTGCCTTTCAGAATATTTATTCTTTAATAGACATAAAAATAAAATAAAAAAACCAGAGGCTTTCTCACTTCCTGAAACACTTATTGACAGAGAAGTATTGAATATACAGACATGGCAATGTACAAATGTAGATTCTGATCAGGGAGCTTTTCATTCTTACCAAAAATACCCTTATGGATATGAGGACAGCTTCAGGTCAGAAGGAGACTGACCCTTTTGCCAGCTGCTTTCCCAACCAGAACCTGACCAGGGACTGACCGCAGGGTGGATTACACCACACAAAGGCAATGACTGTGAAAGAGGGTGGTGTCTCTGTGGAAAAACAGCACCAAGTGCACACAAAGTCAATGACCATGAAAAGGGGTGGTGTCTCTGTGGAAAACAGCACTAGAGTGCACACAAAGGCAATGACTGTGAAAGAGGGTGGTGTCTCTGTGGAAAAACAGCACCAAGTGCACACAGCTCCATTCCCCAGGCAGAGTGCACACAGCTCTGTTCCCCAGGCAGAGTACACACAGCTCCGTTCCCCAGGCAGAGTGCACACAGGTCTATTCCCCAGGCAGAGTACACACAGCTCCGTTCCCCAGGCAGAGTGCACACAGCTGCATTCCCCATGCAGAGTGCACACAGCTGCATTCCCCATGCAGAGTGCACACAGCTGCATTCCCCATGCAGAGTGCACACAGCTGCATTCCCCATGCAGAGTGCACACAGCTGCATTCCCCATGCAGAGTGCACACAGCTCCATTCCCCATGCAGAGTGCACACAGCTCCATTCCCCATGCAGAGTGCACACAGCTCCGTTCCCCATGCAGAGTGCACACAGCTGCATTCCCCATGCAGAGTGCACACAGCTGCATTCCCCATGCAGAGTGCACACAGCTCCGTTCCCCATGCAGAGTGCACACAGCTCCGTTCCCCATGCAGAGTGCACACAGCTCCGTTCCCCATGCAGAGTGCACACAGCTCCGTTCCCCATGCAGAGTGCACACAGCTCCGTTCCCCATGCAGAGTGCACACAGATCCGTTTCCCATGCAGAGTGCACACAGCTCCATTCCCCATGCAGAGTGCACACAGATCCATTTTCCATGCAGAGTGCACACAGCTCCATTCCCCATGTCTTGGGTCTCAACCACTAGGCAGAGATGATCTGAACTGGCTCTACCACCTCCCTTCTGTTCTTTTTCCTCGAGTGGTGAAGGGACCTGAGTATATGAAGATGTCCACCCTGGGACTCCAAACCATATCTTTGGTTTGGTATCCAAACCAAACAAGAAATCAATGAAAACCCATTTCTAAAAAAATACTACCACATAATAAAATTTACCTTCAAAATATTTAGTAATTCAGCAAATGAAAAATAACCCAGGGAACGAGACATAAACAGGGCCTGCCTGGCACTGGTTTTTCCTGTTTTGTCATCCCAGAGTACTTTCAATTTACAGCCAAGCATCCCCCCCACCAGCAGATATGGAGGCACAGTGGTAAACTTCCCAGGAGGGCACAGAACAGAGTTTATGAGGCTCTGCAAATTACCTGGAGTGTGATCTCAAAGAAGGGGAGAGACGGAGGCAGCAGTCCCAGCCAGCTGCAGCTTCCCTCAGCTCTCTCTGCCCTCTTGCGCCCTGCTTGTCTGCAAATTTGAATGCAGACTAGACATTTCATCATTTTTTACAAGGCTTTGTGAGAAAGACTGTGGACACTGATGCTGCTGCATAGATCCTGGTTCAGACTAGATAGAGTCCGGGGAGGCATGAGAAGGAGATAAGTTAGTTCTGGGCTTGTCAAATAGGAGTGAGAGTAACTAGAAAAATGGGAGCATTAGCTCATAGACAAAGAACCCCATAGAGCCCCCAAAGACCCTTTCATATTGTATTTGTTTATAAACCTTTTAAGAAATATATCAATTGTTCCCTTAATTCCCACCTGCATCTTACCTTCTCCCTTTCTCTTAATTTTAAACGATTAGCAATTTTCCAGCCACAGATTTCTACCTCATAAATTGAACTGATTGCACAGTATTGAACTGATGAATGACGAGGCAGTGGAGAGCCAGAATGGTGGAAAGTTCTCATCACGTGCACCGTGGTTTTATGGGAGCATTTCTGCAACTCCTAGTAAAGTGACTCATTCCTTTGCTTTGGCTCTGCCGCACTTGGCTCTTCTGCAGAGCTAGTGTCCCAGTGCACCTGCTCTGGGTTTGGCAGTGTTGGGATCCAAGACTCCACAGACCCCTTGCTTTCATACAGTCCCTGGAACAGAAGCATCACCTGGAAGCATTTAGACATGCTTGTCCTCCGGCCCCAGGTTAGCTCTTCTGGAGCAGAACTCTGGGTGTGTGGCTCAACAGCCTAGCTATCACCAAGCCTCCAGGGGATGCTATGCAGGCAAGAGTGGACCTCAAAGTCCAGAATGCATTCCTGAAGGAACAGGGCATGTCTCAGGTCTACCCTCCAAGACCTGGAAACCTTCAGAAAGGCAGAGAAGTAAAAGCTAACAGTGTTTCTAATGTCGGAGACTGGGTTTGCTGAGGTACCCCAAGGCAAATAAGGAATACAGAAAAGGGCTATTTGAATTTGTTATTGTTTACACAGGGAAGGGGGCAGTTTACAGAAACAAGCATAATATTTAAAGCCCGTGTGCCTATTTTTAAAGCTGAAGCCACCTGAGTGCATTGTCTACTAGGCAATTCAAAGCACTACTGTGGGAATGTGGGGTATGGAAGGTGTTCTTGGAAGTAGAGAGGATGCATTAGAGATTTTATATGAACATTTCTGTTTCCTTTATGAAATAAAGAGGCCAGATTGTCTGCTGAGTGTGTGCCTGCTGACTGCAAAGCGATTTGAGAGTCTGGGAAAACCAGGAGAGGAACTGCTGAAAGGGGTTTAATCAGGTGCAGCTAAAGGGAGCACTGAGCACCACTCAGGACCCAGAAGGGGACAGAAGGCATGCTCGGTTTGTAGTACAGTCTGTGGGTGACTTTTCTCCAGGAAGAGAGATGCTCCAGATATGCTTGTCACCTTTAATCCTTGTCATCTCTGAGATGGTACCAAAGCAGCAGGTGATCACACTGAGAGGCTAATAAATGAAAGCACTGGAGTTTGAACCCAGGGCCGTATTTGCTGTCCTTCCTGCTTGCTAGACAGATGCACATTCCAGAAAAGTGTGATAAATGAATGCTTGCGACAGGATTTCTAATATTGTAACCTAGGCATTAAAAAAAAAATACACGAAGAGAGATTAATGGCATGTGTGTAAATTTTCATACTTTAATCTTTGGCACACAAAGCAACAGGACTCATACCAGAACACGTACAAAAACAAGTGATGGAGATTTTCAGAGGAGGATCCTGGTTGAAGGAAGAATGTAATTAGTTATTGGATATATAAATACATATGTGGATATATAAATACAAAGATATATATATATATATCTTTGAAGGTATAGTTTGTTCCTGGCCAGCTCTCTCTGACTGTCTCTGTCTCTCTGTGTGTGTGTCTCTCTCTCTTCCTCTATTCCAGCCCCCTTCCCAGTCACCATGATATTAACAGCTGAGGTTCACTATCTTCTCACCACTATAATGTTCTGCCTCAGGCCAAACCATGAGCAGAAATAAACTCTTCCTTCTTCAAGTTGGCTTTCTCAGGTGTTTGTCACAGTGACAGAACCCTGCCAACTGCAGCAAAATTCATCTCACGTGTTTAAAATAAGATTTCCATGATCTTAAAGCAGTTTTTGCCTTAAAGAATCTAATCAGATCAATATTTCTCAATCATTAAAAAAAAACCTTCAATATAAATAAGCCTCTAGGATACTACAATATAACTTTTATTTTTATTCATTTATTTATTTTTTGGTTTTTCTCTAAAAACAAAAAAACCAGGGTTTCTTTGTATAGTTTTGGTGCCTGTCCTGGATCTCACTCTGTAGACCAGGCTGGCCTTGAACTCACAGAGATTCACCTGGCTCTGCCTCCTGAGTGCTGGGATTAAAGTCATGTAGCCTATAACTTTTATTTTTAATAATTAAAAACACATAAAGGCAAAAAGCTTTTGAAATCATTCTGTTTATCAAAACATAAATTTGAAAATTCACCTTTGAAACTACATATATTCACACTGTTAAACACACACACACACACACACACACACACACACGAGTCCTTTAAAACAACTTTGTGGGTATCTGGGAGTCCGTGGTCAGTAACTGAGGGTAAAACCTCTCCCACAAAGGGCCAGATAGTGAATACCTTAGGTTTTGCTGGCCACATCTGGCCAAATAGCTTGACTTTGCCATTGTAGCACTAAACAATATGTAAACGTGTGTGGAGGCTGTATTCAAATGAGACTCTGTTCAAAAGTAGATTTGGCTCTGAAGCTGTAGTTGGAGACACTTGAACATATTTCTAATTAATTATAATCTCTGAAAATGTAAACTACCTATTTTCAACAATGACCTGTTAGCTCCCAGAATTTATGATATTCCCCAACCCTTCTCCTGGCCAGGCGTTGGAATGTGATGCCGAGGTGAGGAACTCCATATTTGTCAGCTTCCTTTAAGGGTTATTGGCCTCAAAAATGAATGCATATACAGACTGAGCAGTTTGAATTTATGTACTTAGGAATATACATGTATACACATACGAATACTTCTGAGTGCGCCAACTATAGGAAGAAAACCCAAAGGTTTACATTGCCATCACACACACCTGCCACTTTTCTTACTATGAAAATCCCTGTGCTCTCCATGTTATCTCCAGAACGCAGTGCCATGCTCTTAGCCTGGTCCCCTGAGACCTCGAGACTGGCCTTTGCATCTGTTTCACAGCCTCAGCTTCCACAGTGCATTGGTACAAATGAGCCCAAGTAGAATGGGAGAGGTTGCAGTACCTAATTCACTTTCTAGCCTATCTTGTATTACCAACAGAAAACTATCTTATGACGTCTTTCAAACTTATACACTTAATACCTCATAGTGAGTTTCTTTTCTGAATTTCTTAACAAGGAAAATTGTTACTACAACGGTCTAATCTTCAACTCCCTCAGAGACTCAATAAGGAAATAGTATTACCTAGTAAAACAGGAAATGCAAACAAGTGACTTCGAAAAATGTGAGTTGACAGAAACAGCCAGCTGCCTGGACAGTCACCCCAGGTTCTGCTGCACATTGGGGCATCATCTTCAGCCTATAGGCTTAGCATATCTGACAGACTCACTTGTGAAGTAGGATGTACACAAGGCCTACAGCTGGACCTCACATTTGGTGCAAGTAGTCCATATACCAGATAAACTTGAATTCTGCCAATGTCCTGTCATGATTCAGGATTTTAAATTCTGGAAATTGCTGGTGTTTTGGGGGGAATTTGGCTGCCTATTCTCAGCTTGTGGATGGCTTCATCTCAGCGTCCCATTCTTCTCCACATCCCATTCTTCTCGGTTTTTTTTTTTTTTTTTTTTTTTAAGCTTTTAGGATTTTAGCAGCAGTTCAGCTGAGATCCATTTGGATGAGGACTCAGAGGCTTCCAGTCTGAGGAAACAAGATCAGCTGAGAAATTGGCAAGTTGAGATTGGATGTGGCTTGTTCTGTTTCTCTGATCTTTCAGCATTCACCCCAATACCTGGCTCCAGGTTTGTTTCTATTAATAAGACCTTTTAAGATCCAGGCTACATTTTCCCTTGCTGCTGGCCCCACACTCTGAAACAGATTAGCCTCCGAAGTCCCACGATGGGAGGTGGAGGAGACTGCACACTTCTTCACCTCCACCCACTCACCACCAAGTTCTCCTGGGCTTCCTTAGTGAACCAAACAAATGAGAAGTGGTGGCAATAAACATCACTTTTAGACATTTCTTGGATTTAGGCCTCATCTCTTCCAGCATTAAGAATGGTATCAACTTGATTTAGATTGGAGGATTAGTGCTGAAAACACTTGGAAACCAAGAATGACAGATTGTATTTGTTCTCTGATTACAAATCTCTTTGCAAATTGAACCTAGACAGGGTTGGAATGCAAAATAGAAAACTACAGCAGTTGATTCATTGGTAGTGGGTGTCTGGGTAAGTTTTCATCTTATTTTATTAATATTATATATACAAATATATAAATATATTTAGATATGTAAATATACATATATATGTAAAAATTTGCTTTATGCTTTTCTTTCTCAATGATCCCTATCCCAAGAGAAAGATACCCAAGTAAATGAGGTGGAGGAGAGCTGAGAGAAGAATTAGTCTCCCCTGGCTTCCCTACTTCATAGTTCCCTCCCACACCTTAGTAGCTTGAATACAGGTGTGACAATAGTTAGGGAAAACTCGGTGTCTCTGGCTTTCTTCTGGGCTTAAGAGACTTCAATGCAGGAGGAAGGGTCTCAGGACTATATTCTTAGATTCTCCAGCTACTTTTTTTTTGAGACACAGATCTGCTGAAGGTAACATAAGTACTACAAATTCTAGCCTAGATTCAGAAGAGCCAAAAGAAAGCAGAGCAGTTTTCCAGAGGATGCTGTGTACCGTGGTCAGAGCTTTCTAGACAGGGTTTGTGTTGTGGTCAGGGTTTTCTACAAGTGGCCTGTGCTATGGTCAGAGCTTTCTGAAGGGGCTGCGTGCTGTGGTCGGAGGTGATTTCTAGGTCCTGGGTAGAAGGGCAGGGGCAAGAAACCCAAACTACTCCTTTCTGGACGGCCTTGGGGATCTTTCAAAGGACTGGGAGGATCCAGAAGGGCAGCTTCTCTTTCATTGCCGCTGAGATCCTGCCCAGGATTGACCCAATGCTAAGCTTCAGACAAGTGATGGCTGTGATCTAAACAGCTGATACACCCCAAGAATAAATGAATCTTTTCTCTCTGCCTTCAAGTCACATACACCAGAAGGTTTCTAGTTAAACTGTCACATTCACTCCATCTAGACTCTGCCCCTAGGCTGGAAGCTGGGAGAAATAACTGTTGTAGCTTATTTATTCCAACACAAATGCTGTGGGCTAGCAGCTCAGCCTACCGGTGTCTTATGCTTGACAATCTAATTCAGCCTCTGGCTCCTTAGACCTGTTTGGGCTTGGTGTAACTGCTGACCAAACCCACCACCTCTTTAAGCCTTACATCTGAGATCAGCTTCTAAATGCCACTGGCCTGCCAGGTGACTTTGTTGGGTCCACCGTTTGCGGCGCCTATATCCCGTTATCTTTCGGTAGCTGCCTACTTCTACCTAGCTCATTCCCTCCTCCTCTGCTGTTTCAGACGTGTTTTATCTCTCTTCCTCAGTCTTGCTGTGTGCTGATAAAAATAACAGCTATAATTTCTTGAATGAAGTGCTGTTATAATAAGCACTGTTAGAGTGCAGCTCAGAACCCTTGCTGGCAGCTGCTGAGGAAGTCCTGCAGAGAAGCTGTGCAGCAATCCAGCAAAGAGGTCGCGAGGAGGTAGACAACTGGGTCCCGGAGAAGAAGAAAAACGGATGCAGCAATCCAGCAAAGAGGTCGCGAGGAGGTAGACAACTGGGTGCCGGAGAAGAAGAAAAACGGATGCAGCAATCCAGCAAAGAGGTCGCGAGGAGGTAGACAACTGGGTCCCGGAGAAGAAGAAAAACAGATGCAGCAATCCAGCAAAGAGGTCGCGAGGAGGTAGACAACTGGTGCCGGAGAAGAAGAAAAACGGAAGAGGCCACATTCACATGGAGCCTGTATGTCACATTATTACAGGGAGAGACTGCAGCATTCAAAAGGGTAGAGAGCATTATTTAACAGAGAAGAAATAGGACAAGATGGAAGGTCAAAAGGTAATTGGTAAGAAATGTTGGCAAAGCTAATGCTTCTGCCCAATTCTAGTAGAAGCGGGCAGAATCTCTGAAAACTTGAAAAGACGTTTTAATAAAACAGCTTTTCATAAGATCAATTCATCCCACATTAGCTTGTATAAAGACTTAACTCTGGTATGCTAATACACAACAGACTCTGTATGAGACACCCTCTAATCTCTCATTTAGAACCCCAACTGCCTGGCAACCCCTGCTAAGACATCCTACATCTGACTTCTTATGTTCATCCCCCACAGTCTCAAAACACCTCCATCCAGATGCTGGAACTTTGAAGTTTTGAAAGTAGCAAGGGAAACTGTGTGTGTGTGTGTGTGTGTGTGTGTGTGTGTGTGTGTGTGTGTGTGTATCTGTGTATTTGTGTCTATGTGTATGTCTGTGTCTGTGTTGTCTGTATGTGTCTGTGTGTGTCTCTGTGTGTGTGTGTCTGTGTATGTATGTGTCTGTATGTCTGAATGTGTATGTGTTTCTGTGATTGTGTGTGTGTGTGTGTGTGTGTGTGTGTGTGTGTGTGTGTGTGTGTGGAGGAGGTGTCTGTGTGTCTGCTTGAGCCTGTGGAGGTCAAAGATGAAAGTTGGTATCTTCCTCTAGCCCTCTCCATCTTAATTTTGATACATGGAATTTTTGTGGACCTGGAGATCACCTACTGGCTAGGGTGCCTGGCCAGAGAACCCCCAAGATCTGCCTGCTGTGCCCCATTCTGGGAATAAGGGCACATAACCATCACATCCACTTTTAGAGAATTTTTCTTTTTATGTAAAAAACAATTATATTTCGTGTGTGTGTGTGTGTGTGTGTGTGTGTGTGTGTGTGTGTGTGTTTGCACATGTACCAAGGCACACGTTAGGAGAACAGAAGACAACTTTCAGAGTTGATTTTATCCTTTTACCATGTTGTTCCTGGGGGCATCAAACTCAAGTCATCAGGCTTGGTGGCAAGTACTCTTACCCAGTGAGCCACCTCACAGGTCTGGGAGCCCCTTTGACACAGTACTGAAGCCTGGGTGGATTGCTTCAGTGGTGTCTCCTCCTGGCATTCTTGTCTCTTTAAATTTTCATTGTAATTTTAATTTTTTTGAGAATTTTTTTGTGAGTACTGTTTTCGCATCATTTCCATCCTTCCCTCTCCCCTTTCCAACTCTTCCCCTGTCCCTCTTCCCCACCCTCTCTAAAATTCATGACCTTTTGTTTAATTATTGTTGTTGATTACCCTTGATTGAGTCCTTGAGTCAGGGCTCTCTTAGTTCAGCTGTTTCTAAGATCCATTTCAGGTATGACATCATACACAGCAATACATCTCAAAACTTCTTGTCCTAAAACAGTAAGCATTTATCATCTCAGTTTGTGATTTTACCCCCACTCCCATGAGATTACAGTCAAGGAAGGCATTACCCAGGAACAGGTTTTCATCCAAAGGCTCAACTGACGGAATTGTCTACTCCAAGCCGCAGGTGTGGTTGCTGGCAGCATTTAGCTTATATTTAGCTGTCAACAGGGAACTCTTGGAAATGCTTACCATCTAGTCCTGCATCCTTAGGACAGATCACATCATGACATCTGTCTTCCAGCAAAGCTGGCTAGCAAGAAAGCGAGAAGGAGCCCCAAGACAGGAGCACAGTCTTCATAATCTTCCCTCAGCAATGAGATTCCTTCATTTCCACCATAATTTACTCATTAGAAATAACTCACCCTGAAGGTGAGGCAGGTACACAAAAGTGTAACCACAGGAGGCAGGGATCACTAGGGACCATCTCAGAGGCTGTGGCCACATGACATGATGCTCATGGTCCTCACATGGTGAAGTTGTGATGATAAACAAACAGACCAACATACAGTCCAACTATACAGACAGATCGCTGAATAAAAACAATTCTAGTATGCTTAGGGTTTGTTTATTTGTTTTTGTTGCTGTTTTTGTTTTCAGCATTGGAGACTGAATCTAGAGCCTTATGTTGGCTGGGGAAGTGTTCTCCCATTGACATATACCTCTGTCCCTGACTTTCTTTCTCTTTTTCCTTTTGGTCGTATGTGAGTTTTCTCCGAGGGACCGTCTCCTGCTTTTGCCACAGGCCCTTTAATACTCTAGTGAACTGACTGAGATCCTACTGCTAAATTAGTAAAATCTCCCCTCAAGTCTCGGTTTCATTTATCCATGTCCTTGAATCTAATCTCATTACTCACCTACTGATGCTTATTTATTTTCTTAAGCCTGTAGTCAAGCAGTACAAATGCTCCATCTTTCTTCATTGATGTCAAGTATTGATTCTGGGTAAATAAATACATTGGTCTTGCAGACTCAAGCTCCCTCTGGGGTGAGCTGCTCCTGAACCACAAGTAAATCTGAGTGCAAAAATAATAGAGCTTAAAACTAAAACCTAATTTTTGGGAAAAATAGGACCATAGAGGTGCTAGGGGCTGGGGGAGGGGATGTGCAGGGTTGAATTGCTGTGAGTCCTTCTCCCACACTGTGGAACCTGGAGCTAGTAGTATAGACACTAGTCACATCTATCACCAAACCCTCAATAACCAAAACTGGTGGAGAACATTTCATATTCATACTACTATATCATACATATTATAGGGATTACCATCTACTGGCCAGGGACCAATGTCGGCCTTGGGGTCAGACTCATGCCTGGACCACACAGAAAGAAGCCCGGGAATATAGGTTTCCTTCCTGGATGTTGTACTTTAAGGCTGACAGGGATGCCTCCCTTCCAGATTCAGCTGCTGGGATAATCGCACTGCTTCAGCTTATCTCAAAGGCTTAAGAAATGAGGGCATAGCACAGCCCTATGTGCTGGCATCTTCAGTGTAAACATCTGTGCTGTTTGTACATGTCTTTCTAGATGTCAGCCCATACTTGGTGCCAGATGTGAAGCTTCCATGTCTGGGAAAAATAGGAGGGTGGCTATATTGAATGAGATGATGAAGGATATCTTAAAAACGATGCTAGGTATCAATTTAACTAACTGCACATGGTGCATTTCCTTTCTTCCATTAAACTGCCTATTATGGTCTCTGTCTGAATCCTCCACTTGAATAGCCCTGATCCCAGGCCTGTGTTCAGAGCTGGGAGAAGAAGCTCTTGCAGGGTATGGCACGTTAAATAGGCACCTGGTTTTGCTCTATGGACACATTTGGACAAGCATTGTGATTACCTTGCTACTGAAAGAGAAGGGGTTTGGGACAATTTGTTATTGGTTGAAACTACAACTTGAGTAGACGAGAAGAGGCCAATGAGAAGGCAGAGAAGGGTTGGGCATTCTCTGGTGACAGCACTGTGTCACAGTGTCACACTCTACATGAACGAAAGGGAGAGTCAGCGATGACAGCAGACACCTCCCTGTCTCCAGCAACAGGCCCTGACCTTCCTGGCCTGTAGAGATAGGAATGAATGGGTTTCCTTGGTGACATAGGCTGAATCACTTGTGGTTTCCAGACAGGCATCCACAGGCCCGGGATGGGGGCTCCTGCTCCTGTCCCCGTTTGTGAATACTTTGGAATTTCTGCTCTTCTGCTTTTTACTTTTCTTCAGTGCTTGTCACTCAAGTAAGGTCCTTCCCATTCTAAGTGCTGAGACATTTCAAGGGCTATGCAGATAACCACGGAGCTATACTGCTTCCTACTTCCTGAATCTCACTTCAGCCTGCTAATCCAGAGTGGATTCTAGATCTTAACACCCTAGAAGTGGCTCAGCTCAGAAATCCTGGCTCCACCTGGCTCCTCTCAGGTCACTTCCTCTCCTCCCAGCTCCCTTCATACCCACTGTATCAGTTCAGAAAGACCCCTAATTGATGTAGTTTTTCAATAGGCCTAACTAGCCCCTCTTAGATTCTCTTCTTCCACTGCATGGCCTACATTCAATTGTTCTAAATTATTTTCTCATCAGAACAAACAAAACCCATGATCAAGGTTGCAACTTACCACCTCTGCTTCTAACCGCTGGCGTCGCTGTTACTGGAGGTTTGTAGGATAAAAGCCTGGGCCCTGGTTGTCCTAGTAAACTAGGTTAGGCTGCCAGTCTTCAATACATCAATCAAAAAGACAAAGAACAGCAAACACAAAGAAAGGAGATTTATCTAGTGCTGCCACACTAGGAAGAGGATTAAACAAAGAGAACCAGTGACCCTCTATGTCTGTCTTCAGAGTCCTGGCAACAGACTTGGGTTTTAAAAAAAAGCAAAGGGTATATGTAATTGGCTGTCCAGGTCAAGGTGTGATTCTATGATTGACATTCTTGGCTCTCAGTCTGTCCTGCAAGTTGTCAATATTCCTCTTGGAGGACAGGTTCTCTTCTGGCTATCACCAGGGCTTCAACCTTTCCTTTCTGTCATGAGACACTATGCCAGAAACATAGAGAACAGGTGAGAATTTATTGATTCACAATAAAGTGCCTTGGCAGCCTGGCTATGGTGAATGCAGATCCATTAATATTTATCTAAATAACCAATGTTAACTCTTATATCACACATCACATAGCACAATGTAAATTATATATATGTATTATATATATATATATATGTATGTATATGGGTTACAGGATGAATACAAGTTAAAGAGGCTGAAGGAGAATTCAAGAAGTTTTAGAAGTGGACAGAGAGAGAATCTGTGTAGATAAAATAATGAATCTGATCAATGCCTGGAGGGAGCTGTGGCTAGAGCTGCTGGGACCAGATCTGAGAACAGAGCTGTAGTGTCCAGCTGCTGGGTGACAGGCTCAACCAGGCCAGAGCAAGAGAACTGTCAGGAGCAGAAGGCAGGTCAGGTTCAGACCCAGGCAGGAGGATGGACAGGCAGGCAGCCGAGTAGACTGAGACCAGCCAAAGCTCCAGGAATAGTCTGGAGTCCTTGGTCCTTTGCTTACACGCCATGTATCAGATGATGACAGGTTGGTGTGTGGCCGTGTGCTAACCCCAAAGACGGGAGGAAAAGGACCTCTGACCCAAATCACCATGGCCAAATTCATTAAAGCAAGATTTTTGATTCATGTACACAGGCTGCCTCCACCTAAGGCAGGGATTAGAGGTTTGGACATGAGGAAGACAAGGTATTTATAGCTCAGGGGTAGGGGGTTTCCAAATGGGAGATTTGGTGGGCAAAATAGGCAGGGTTACAGGAGCAGAACATAAGCATAACAAGTTAGTCATAATGACCTCCTGAAACAAAGACATGATTGCAAGGTGGTCATAAGGTAGTCATAACAACCTTTTGAAACAAAGGTAGGCATGCAAGATGGTTATAACAACTTTTAGAAACAAGGATGTGGTTGCCATTTCCTGGAACAGGCAGTACAGAACCATTTGTAGTTAAGGTTACAGGTAGGACATAGCCCAATCCTTGAGAAACAGAGATGTTATCATACACAGCAATGAACCTAGTTTGTCTTTACTATAAGATGGCTTTTAAGCCTAACATGGAGGCAGGTTGGTTCATTACATGACATCCACGGTTAGATACTCATCACTTCATGGGATCCAGGTTGAGAGTGACACACTCTTTTCATGGGTTGGTGTGTCCAATAAGCCTTTTATTCCCGCCCCCCCATACCCCCCCCACGTGTGATTTTGATTTGCCTAAATGCTCCTTTGGTTTCAAGTCTCCCCAATAAACTTAAAGCATTTCCAGGAATTAGTCATTTATCAACCTGTGGGAGTGGTGTTGTTTCAGGGCCTATCTAGGGCCTGCTGTAACAATGTGGCCCACCTGCGGGAGGCCCAGGCTGGTCAGGCCAAGGTGTCCCATGGGTGAGGGAAGTATGCCATGTAGATACGGAAAGTCACTCACACCCCAGGCACTGCATCCACATGGAAATGAGTTCATTTTGGGATTGGGGTAGGGGGGAAGAAGAAAGGAGAGAGGGGGAAAGAGAGGGGGGAGAAAAGGGGGGCAGGGTGCATACTCAATGGCAGGAAGAGAGGAAGGGAGGAAGAGAGAGAAGAAGGGAGAGGTTTTTCCTTAAAGGATGCAGGGCGGCCCCAGGGGAGGGCTCAGAATGCTAACGTTCTGCTGCAGTCATCTTTCTCTCTCAAAGTGGAGTCAAAAGCTGCTTGTAAAATGGAGTTGTCCTGAAGAACCACTGTTTACACACTGGGGAAGAGTTTAGAGTGGGGCTTAGCTTGATCTCAATACCCCCTTCCAGCATGGGATTCCTGTAGACATTTTCATGGTGCGGGGCTCACTGTTTCAACAGTGTGATAGCAGGCATGTCTCCCCTTTACAACTTCTTCTCTCCTGCAGGGACAGTTGGATCATTTGTTGCAATTCCACAACCAAAGTGACGTCGTGGTTGGGATACACACTGCTTGTGTTTTCTTTCACACAGTGGCAGAGCTCGGACCTCATTAGGATCGCATGACTTCCTAAACCAGAAATCACCACTGGTGAGGCGCTGGAGAACTTGTCACCTGTGACGAAAGGGCTGCCAGAAAGTTCTGTCAGCCCCAAAGAGCCAAATTTTGCAGTGCCGCAGGGGAGCTAGAGAGGCAGACTTTGTGGGCCACACCTCAACTAATTTAAAATGATTATAGGGGCTCGGCTGGTAACATAACTGACACACAAGCTTGGAGAGCTGAGCTCAGATGCTCAGAACTTACAACGTCAAGTGGTGGTATGGCCCCTTAACCCCAGTGCTGAGAGGGCATGGAGGAAAGGTTTTAGGGATCACTAGCCAGCCATCAATCCTTGCCAAATTGGTGAGCTCCTGATCCAGTGAGACACCCTGCTAAACCAGAAGGTAGAGAGTGAGCGAGGAAGATATGCAATACCGACCTCTGGCTTAACACACACACACACACACACACACACACACACACATACACACACACACACACACACACCCCTTTCTCTCCTTCACCTCTCTCTCTCTCTCTCTCTCTCTATATATATATATATATATATATATATATATATATATATATATATATATATATATATATATTTCATTTGTGCCAAAATGTGGTTTTTATTTGTATGTTAATAAATAAAGTCACCTGGGGATCAGAGCTAATAGGAAGCCATTTAGCAAAAGTCTGGCAGTGGTAGCACACGCCCTTAATTGGATCACATGGCAAGCAGTCTGTGTGTTCAAAAACATAGCCAGCTTGGAGACACACGCCATTAATCTCAATACCAACCATAGAGACCTGGAGGTCTGTATAGACAGGCAGTGATGAGGAGATCATGTGGTTGGGTTTAGAACCAATGAGAAGGCAGAACAGAAAGTCAATAAAAAGACAGACACACAGGAAGTAGGTCTCTTTCTGAGGGGAAGAAGGACAGCGACAGTGAGGGGTAAGAAGGTAGTCTTGGTCTTAGCTCTTCGCTGCTGCTCTGACCTCTTGGGCTTTTAACTCTGCATTTGGCTCTTTGTTTCTTATTTAATAAAACTGTTCAGAATTACCTCTACATCTCTCTTTCTCTCTCTCTCTCTCTCTCTCTTTCTCTCTCTCTCTCTCTCTCACACACACACACACACACACACACACACACACACACACACACACACAATATGAATGAGGGAAACAAAATGAAACTTTGGTCCAAATTGATCTGAAGACTGTGAATTAGTTTTCCTATATTTCATGACTAAATATTCATGGTTGTCTTTGAGAATCTCTGGCTTTGGCAACTAGAGGTTGCCAAACAGGTCTCTGTCTGTTACCCAGAGGTGACAGCTGAGCTCCTCTCCATCAGGACTGGGAGGCAGGCCCCTCCCCACATCTTCAGAATATTCTGATAACATACTTCCTGCAGTATTATACTTGTGCACCATTGGTTGGTATTTCCTCCCTAGTGTGTGACCGACCCTCAGCAGCCAGAAGGTTTATCTCACTAGCCTTTGTAGCTCTGGCTTCTAACACGGAACAGGTTTCTATAAAATTCTTGGTGAATCAATAAATACATATGAAAAAAGTGCATGAAAAATTGTCACACTTTCTGTGTTGTATCTACATGACACTTTTGCTAATGTTAAGTCTGTTTCATAGTTAATGTAGCATTTTTATATTGTTTCAAAAATTACCTTATTATTATGGTCTGCATTTGAGCTGCTTTCCCAGAGACGCTTGTGTTTGCACGCTGGGCCTCCACTGGTAGTACTGTTTGTTGAAGCTGGGGAACCTCAGGAGGTGGAGCCTGGCTGGAAGAGGTGGATCATGGGAAGTGGGCCTTCAGGGTTATGCCTTAGCCCCCTCTCTTTAGCCCAGCTCTCTATTTCCTGGCTATTGCTTCCATGTACGGCCTGATTCAGGCTCCTGTGCCACAGCCACCCCACCATGCTGACCTGTATCCCCTGAGCTGTGAACCAGAATCACCCTCCCTCCCTCATGCTGTTTCTGTCAGAATTCTTTCGCAGCAATGGAGAAAGCAACTTAGGCTCATACAACAGTTCTCTTCAGAAAGCATTTACTAGGACGCTACAGCTAAAGCTTATTATGTTCAGCAATAAAAGTAGCAAAATTAGATAATGAAAGTCAATAAATAAAGCAGGACTTGCCAAATAAACACCTTGTTTAGCAGATATGGTGGATATATACCCCTTCCATTAAAAACGAAGTTAACAGTTTGAAAAAGTAGTCTGTTAATTGTAGGTTTTTATTTTGGGGAATGGAAGGTAGTATCACAGGCAAATTTAGGAGAAAGACTATCTTGAGGAAGGACTTCAAGTTAGCATCCATTTGATTTTATAGGGTACTTTTAAGAATCTTGTGAGCTATATCTTAGGGGGAAGCTTGCTAGGGACACACGGGATTTGAATATGAGCTAACACCAGTCTATTCCCCTCACACCCCCACTCGTGTGTGTGTGTGTGTGTGTGTGTGTGTGTGTGTGTGTGTGTGTCCATCATTGTGTGATAATCATTCCAATGACAATAGAAGCTGGAGGTCGTCCTGTTGTGTGCCTGTAGTCAAGGCTACTAAGAGCAACACTCGAGGACAGAGTTCATTTGTTTTAAGTTTGGCTTTTTGAGACAGGGTTTCCTGTACTCCAGCCTGAGGAGCTCCTGGTCCTCCTGCCTCTACTTGCTGGAAATGTGTGTGCTACTAAGCCTGACTGGGCCACAAGTTTGAATCCAGCCTGGGCAGCACAGAACACCTATGTCTGAAAACAAAATAAACAAATCCCCAACTACAACAGAAACGAAATTCTCCTTTTCCACCAACAGGTGGCAGTATTGCTGCGGAACAAATAACAGTTACACGTGTCCTTTCCCTTTGCGGCAGGGTCTCCCGCTAAAGTCCAAGCTGGCTGGAAGCTCTCTGTGTGGGCCATGGTGGCCACCACTACTTCACAATCCCGCGTCTGTCTCCTGAGTGCTAGAACTACAGACATGCCACCACTCCCAACCAGAGGCATTTTCAATAGTTCTAGACCAATTTCTTTTTTCTAGTTGGCTTAAACATTTATTTTGTAATTTTTTAACACAAACTTTTTGTATTGATTCTTTGGGTATTCCACATCGCGCACCCCAATGTCACTCATTACCCAGTCCTTCCGTGTCTGCTCTCCACCCTCGTAGCCTCCCTCCGAAGAAAATTAAAAGAAATAAATAAATACTCCACTCCTCCGGCTTTCCTGCCACTCCATCACATATTTATTTATTCATGTGTCGTAGTGGCATTGGGAGCTGTCGCGTGTCACACAGTATATATACCCTTTTGCCCTAACAGCTTTACTTGCGAATGTTCATTGCCATGAGTTGTTGGTCTGGCTGCCTCAAGGCTTCTGGCTTCTACTACCTCATCACTGCTGGACCCTCACCCAAACTCCTCTGGGATATCCTGCTGATGCCCCTGGTCATGGAGATCCTGCGGCTGTGGTTCCACAGGACAGGTCTCTTCATCTGCTCCAGCAGGTCACAGATGAGATGGATGTTGGGTAGTGCAAACACAAGGCCCTGGATGTGGGCCTGGGCAGTAGCTGGGTTTGTCAGTCCAGGTCTCCCGGGACCAAAACCCTCAGGCGAGGGTCAGAGCCAGCGCTACCTCCCCACTTCATCTGGGACAGCTCTCCCCCTCACATGGTGAGAGTTGGGGAGAGAGCTCTCCTGTTGCGGCGGCTGGGACGGGGGGGGGGGGGGGGGGGTGAGGGCTAGGTGGTGGGCCAGACCACGGACATCCATATACACTAGACCAATTTCTTAGCCCCACTGAAACCTTAAAATCCAGGCTTCCAAGTGCCAGTATTACCATTTTGTTTCAGAGCCTTCTCTTGCACTGGCTTCTGCACCCCCAGAAGTCTTCTCCCCTACCAAGGACATCAACAGGCTCCTCGTGGCAAGTGTTAATTTTGCAGCTCTGAAAACTCCAGATGGGGTTATGTTCGGTTCATTAATCTGCTTCCCAGGGATTTGCATTTAAAATGTATTCATAGGAGATTCTCTTAAAAATTGATTGTTTCAACCATTGATTGTTTCAACCAGACGGTGGTGGCGCAAGCCTTCAATCTCAGCACTGGGAGGGAGAGGCAGGTGGATCTCTATGAGTCTGAGGCCAGTCTAGTCTACAGAGTGAGTTCCTGGACAACCAAGGCTACACAGAGAAACTCTGTCTCAAAAAGTCAAAAATAAAAAAAAACAAATAAATAAATTGATTGTTTCAGTAGAAGCCAAAAATAAAATAATAAATTGATTGTTTCAGTAGCAATCAGGGATCTCAGTTTTGTTTGTTTGTTTTGTTTTGGTTTTTCCATAATTTGTATTTTATTTTCTGCATGTTGTGTGTGTATCTACAACTATGTCAACACACTCATTTAGATATTGAAGCCTGAGAATGTAGCTTGGTGATGGAACAATTTCCCACTATGTCCAAAGCCCAATGTGCAGCCTAGCAATGAGAAGGAGGAGGAGAAAAAGAGTTCCACCATTTAAGAAGACTCCCGAAGAAGTTCCTTTACTTCTTAAAATTAAGAAAGTATTGTATTTCTCAAAAAGTTTGTTAAATAAAACAAAACAAAACAAAACAAACAACCCCCTCCCCCAAAACCAGTGAGCAAACAGGAAAGCATGAGATGGAAGGACTGAGGAGGGCCTCTCCATACATTGCCTGGAGTGGTCACCCCATGGTAGAAGACTTTTGGGGGTCACTCAAACCCAGGAGCCATTTCCTTCTCTGAAACTGACTCCCCAATCAATAACATGGGCTTTTAGGAATCATATTGTGCCTACACATCAGATATAGTTAATTGAAAAAAAAAATCAGTACTACCGACTAGCTGTTGATTTATTGGCCAGAAACTAGGAATTGGGTATTGCATCATTTGAGTTATTCTAAATATTCTCATTGCTCAATGCATGGGGAAAAAGTGAAAGGATAGAGAATTATTTGGATGTTTTCCAGGAAGCAGAGGGAAAGGCGAAAACTCAGTCTACAACCCTTCACACCTTAAAAAACAAAGCCTATTATTAAACATTGTTGAGTGCAGTCTTCTGTAAATGTAAATATTAGCCAAGTGACATACAGGAAAGAAGATGAACAAATGTTTGTATTGCGATTTCTGGCCAGAAGACAGCCCTAAGGAACAGGAAGAATGGGAACCAGGGTGGAGCAGATAGGGCCATGGAGACCAGACCTGCATGTTTCTGGGACTGGAAGGAAACCACTCACTTTCAAGCCCAGCAGGCCAAGGTGTTTTCCCAAAGACTGATAATTTTTAACATGACTCCTCTGCCACTATCTCCAGGTTTAATTAGTCTAACAAGGGGCAGAGCAATGGAGAATTTCTCCACCTTCCCAGTGTTAGCAAAATCTAAGAATTATCATCAGCCAGGCCCAATGACATGTTTATAACCCAGCAGTTGGGAAGCTGAGGCAGGAGGGTCCCTTGTTCAGACCAGACTTGGCTGCACAGACAGATATTGTTAAAAACAAAAAACAAAACCAAAAACACTACAAATACAAGAAAGAATGGCATTCACAACTCTAGGAGAATGGAGGCTGTAATAAATCTGGCCCCCACATGCAGGGGCACAGATGTACACATGCAAACACACATACATTCAAGGCATAGGTATGTTTTAAGCTACTGTTTGTGAAAATGTGTTACAGCTGCAACAGACACGAATATATTCATATTTAGATAATTGTTGCCAAAATTTCATCCCTCAAAAGCTGAGATTAGTTTTTGTAACAACAGTTAACAGAAAAACTTTTACTCGAAACCTAATCCTGAAACATATTTCATTTTTGTTTATACTGGCAGTCTTTTTCTTTTTCTTTTTCTTTTTTTTTGCATCTTTTATGTGTTTGTTAAACATGTTGATTTGTTTGGAATTACACTGCGATTTTTAGACATAGATTGCCAAAATTTTAGAGTTATGGTTGTGTATTAAATGTATCTTGTTAGATGTCTGTTAGACATTTTTAATTTAGTGGTTTATATTTCTTTTCTGCTCTGGTAATTATGTTGCATATTAAGCCATGTGGCGGTATTTACCAGAGGTCTGACTGAATACTAATAAGGCCTTCCTTAGCAAAACTATCCTGATGTTTTAATATGGTCATATTGCTGCCCAGAAAAGAGGACTCTGTTTCTCAATGGGCCAGTGAGGTGTAGGTAAGCAAGACCATCCAAAAGCTGTTTCAGATTAGGTGCTACAGCTTTGAAGAACTCCCCTGCTCCTCACTTTGCTTTGTGGACTGGATTTAGAAGTAATGGTTGCCGTTTCAGCAGCTGTCTTGGTGTTGAATAAAGAGAAGCCATTTAGCAGATAGTAGAAAGAGGAAGGTGGCCTGATGTTCCTGGTGACTCAGCTGAAGTGGACAAGCTACCTTGGAACTTCCTTCTTCCTTTTGTGAGTGAGAAGCTTGTACTAATCATGGTGCTGGCTGGTTTAATAATCTCCTGGAGTGTGCAGTCTGACCTAACCCAAATGGCCTCTGCTCGTCTTTCATCTCTCATCCTCCCCTCTTACTGCTCTATTTCCTAGGTGGCTTTCTGGGATTTGTATCTCTTTTTATCCTCACAATTGCAATGTTCCTTTAAACACTACCCTTAGTTTTTTCTTTGATAATTTTGTTGTGTGTACAATGTATCTTGATCAGATCTCTCTCCAGATTCTCTCTCCCCCTCTTCTGACAGCCCCCCAACAAGTCTCCCTCCCACCTTCGTGTCCTCTTCTTCTGGCACTTTTACCCAACCCACTGAGTCCCATTCCTGCCCCTTGCTTGGCGTATTGACTGATGCAATGCAGCAGTCACATCATGTCCAGAGGGCAACGTTTCACAGCACTCTTCTCCATCCTCCAGCTCTTATAGTCTTTCTGCTTCTTCTTCCAAAATGCTCCGTGAGTCTGACATGGGTCAGTCTGGAAGTTCTGTCTGGATCTGAGCACTCAGCAGTCACTTATTCGGAGCACGTTGACCAGTTATGAGTCTCCACATAAACTGCTGCCCACCAGAAAGGGGGCTTCTCTAGCCAAGGTTTAGAACAGCATCAATCAAAGGCTGCTTAACAACATGCCCGTTTAACCAGACAGCAGCAGGGGCAAGTGCTGCGCCCTAGGGTCTACAGCTCTTTTACTTCTTAAGAGAAAATCTTCTTGTTTTGTGTCTAATAACTTTCAAGTCCCGGGAGTCACCAATCGAAAAGTCTCTCCTATTTTGAAGTATACTGCTGCTCTCTGAATTTTTTCTTTCTGTTGATGTCATTTTGTACTCATTTGTTGATCTTGGGCTTTCCTGTTGGTGTTGGAGATTTGCATCTGATTTCTAGTCACCCTTCACTGTCACTTATTAAAAATGAAAAAATAATGGAATGAGTTGACAGCATATGCCTGTTGATTAGATACTGACAAAAACACCCATTTCTGTGGTATTCTTGCAAAGTAATCATAAGGAAACATTAGACAAACTGAAACCACAAACTGAGGAGCATTTTACAAAATAATTCACCAGTGATCACAAATGTCAGTACTACAAAACACAGAGTAGAGAATTAGTCCCACCAAAGGAGACTAAAGATAGTCAAACACAATATGATCTAAACATTTCTTTCTTTTTTATCTGCACTCTCTCTGTCTCTCTCCACTCTGTGTCTGTCTGTCTCTCTCTCTCTCTCTCTCTCTCTCTCTCTCTCTCTCTCTCTCTCTCTCACACACACACACACACACACACACACACACACACACACACTACACTCTCACCCAGCTCTGGAAATGTCTTTGGCTAAGAGGGATTTTTGTTTTTAGTAGTTGGCAAATCTTAATGTAGTTTATAATTAGAAGTATTGTATCAGTGTTAGCTTCCTGATTCCAATATTTTCCCTGCAGTTACAAGAGAGAATGCTTTTAAGAAATTCATGCTAGTATCTAGGTTCAGAGGGCATCGTGTTGGTGAGAGGACCTGGCAGATGCCATAACAGGCTGCTCAGTCTTCTCTCAGAGAACTAGGCCTCCGTCCCTGCTTTATGGGACGAGGTAGGCAGTTTTTGAGGAAGAGCCACAAACAAAGGGCAGTTAATCACTGGTGCCCCTGACCACAGGGACAAGGGAGATAGGATGCACTAAGCCTGGGCCACTGCGTCAGCCCCCACAGTCAGTATGTGCTAGACCAGGCAGCCTCCACAGCAGCTCAAGGCCAGAGCCTGGGATTTGTCCAGGCCTGCCCCCAAATGGAAAACTATACCCTGACCAGCCTCTAACTAACCCTGGCCAATTAGAATACACTGATATGATTGCCACTTGCTTGAGCCAATCATACCTCAAATGGCCTCACTGCCTTAGGATCTCCCCTTGGCTATGCTTAAAAGGAGCTCACATGGTTCTCTCGGGGTCTTTGCCATCTTGCCTTTGCATGGGATGGATGGCCCCAGCATGCTGAAAGCTTTCTTGAGGTAATAAGAGTTCTTGCTGTTTGCGTACATAGATTTTGGTCTTTTGTGGGACCCTCACAGTTGGCGATTTGCTCTCAAATGATTCAGGAAAGTAAAATGTGTGTCTGTGAATATGCTTTCATTCATCTCTGTAAGTTGCTACTTCAGTACCCATCTATGAGGATAAAGAATGAAGGATAAAGTGTACATGCTAAAATGTTCACACTTCCGGAATCCGGTTATACTGTGACGGGACTTCTTTATCCTTTTCTTCCAAGGTTTTCATAAGCCTATAACTATGCAAAAGTGTATTTTGATGTAAAGACTGGTTAGTGGCAGGCCGTAGCAGAATGTATGCTGGCCGATCCCGTTGTGACTCTGAGGACTCAGGAATGCCAGAATTAAGGGGCATTCATTTTGGAAATGTCTTCCTTCCCAGCCACAGACGTAGTGCTGGGACCATGTGGGCAGCCCACGGCCTGATTGGAGGTTGGGAGAAGCCTAGGCACTGGCTGATCAGGGTCCTGGCTCCTTGTGACTTAACCAGAACAGACTCTCTCACTGATAGATTGCCTCCGCCATTCAAACCAAAACAGAGCTTGTCAGTAGTCACGGATGGATCTAGGATGGTAAGGTTGTCAGCTCAGTGCATGAGAAAGCAATTTGCAAGAGGAGGAGTAAGCTGGGGGATCTTCAGAGAGAAGCAATGGCATGCATGTGGGAAAGAACGGAAATGAAGTGAGGATTTGTCTCCCTTCAGAACGGCGTTCCAGTTTGGGCAAGGCCCGGCTGCACAGTGATGGGATTTCCTTCTGACACGGAGATAAATGCTTTTCTTCTTTTTTTCCTTTCATCGTTTTGTTTTGTGTGTTCTCTCCAATATAGAGTTTCTCCATGTAGCCCTGACGGTCCTGGAACTCACTCTGTAGACCCAGACTGGCCTTGAACTCACAGAGGTCTCTGCCTGCCTCTGGCAGTGCTGGGGTTAAAGGTGTGCACCAGCACTGCCCAGCAAAATTTTTTTCCTAACGAAACTAGTTTGACTGGGTGGATTTCTAGTCCTTGCATCCAAAGAGGGGGAAAGCCTTAACTTTATTTTTTTAGCTTCCTGGTTTTTATTTTATTTTTAAAGATTTATTTTTATTTTATGGCTATGAGTATTTTGCCTGGGTACATGTCTGTTCACTATGTGTATACCTTGTCCTCAGGAGCCAGAAGAGGGTATTGGAATCTCTGGAACTGGAGTTATAAAACATCGTGAACCATACGTGGGTTCTGAGAATCAAACTTGGGGCCTCTAGAAGAACAGTGAGTGTTCTTAACTGCTGAGCTATCTGTCCAACTCTGGTTTTTATTTTTCAGAAGAAATGTGTGTGTGTGTGTGGTCTGTTTGTCTGGGCATATGGTAAGAGCGTGTGTGCATGTGTACATGAAGGCACTGTCATTCCTCAGGTGCCATCTATATCTCCCACTTTTAAGGTAGGGTCTCTAACTGACCTGACCTGGTACTCGTCAAGTAGTCTAAATTGGTTTACACACACACACACACACACACACCCTGCAGGGATCTATCTGCCTCCACCTCCCTAGAGCAGGGAGATGATGTACAAGTATGAGCCACCATCCCCAGCTTTTGTGAACGGGTTCTGCAGAATAAAATCACATCCACGTTCTTATAAGGCAAGTATGTCACCTTTTGAGTCTTTAATAAACTATGGATCAAAAATTAATGTCAATGTCGACCAAAACTCATTAAAAGATCAGAGAATTAGAAGTTTTCATGTTTTACAGTTCTTCAGGTAGAACACGGACTATTTCTCACCTTGTCTGTTTTTGGTGTGTTTAATAAATTTATCCTACTAAAGTAAAAATTAAAAAAAAAACAACAGTTTTCACCGAAATCTGTTCCAAGAGTCACTCACTGATAAGGCATGGGTCTTCTCTTGCAAGTGTTCCGGGAGAGTTCCTGTCAGCCACCAACCAGGGAACCTGGTGCCCTCCGTGTCCCAGCATTCGTTGCTCTCTTTTTCCAGCGGCTGGAGGAAGACACAGTGCCCACAATGCCTTTCGGTAACTGCTACGGTGAAAGGAAGTCTAGATGTGCTCTCTGACCCTTAAAGCTAGAATTTCTCCTCAGTTCTAAATCTAGTGGGTCAGATATAACATAGGTTTGGGAAAGAATGCAGGGAATTACAAAAATATATAGCCAGAATAAAATCATTTCAACAAATTCTAATTTGAAGGACAGCCATAAGATACTTTTATAATCACCCTCCAAATATGCCTCCAAATGCAGGTACCATGGCCTGGTGCTTCTGTAGGTGTTCTCTAAAATGAACTCAGTGAATTTAGAGATACAAGTTGTCCAATAAGTGAGGTCGAATGAAATTATTTCAATCACCACATAAAAACTTTATTAAAATGTTGTGCCAAGTTTCAATAGGAAAATACTTTTAAAACAAAGTTTGTAAATGTCACTATATTTTTTGAGTTACACAAATGAGCAATTGAAACCAATACTTCCAAACAAGCATGGCCGTCTCCTGGGAGTGAGCAGTTTACAGGGACAATGGCAGAAGCTTGCGCTGGAGCCTTCTTAACCATGCTGTGCCTTTGAGGTTCCTTCCCAGAACAGGTAGGAATCTGATTTGATTCAGATCTGTAACCGATTCTTTAAAAAACAAAGAAGAGAGAGAAGAGAGAAGAGAGAGAGAGAGAGAGAGAGAGAGAGAGAGAGAGAGAGAGAGAGAGAGAGAGAGAGAGAGAACAAATAGATCTTCATATCAGCGTTTCCACTATAAGATGGTTTGTATCCGTAAAAGAATCCTTTGAATCCTTTGAAAAGTATGGCAAAGTTGAGGAAAATTTTTCCATTGTGCATCAACAAGATCTTATTAGTCTGTTTGATTTTTGGTGTTCACTATGGTTCTATCATTGAAGTTTTACCTGATACACAAAGACATGAAAGTTGTGCATGCTAGTGGGGTATTGTGTGGTGTTGGACACATATCACATATACACTGAACACTGTTTAAATCAGGTCAGATGGGGTTGAATCCTCGGACATGTTCACTTCTTTGTAATGGGAACTCTGAATCCTTTCTGCTGGCTCTCTGGAGTGTGCAGCAACCGCTGTCTTCAGCAGGCCCACTGTGCACAGCAGGCCCACTGTGCAGTGATGCCTGCTCCTATGTATTTATTGTAGGACCAGTTCATCAGCCTTTTCCCTAGGTCCACTTTCTGCGTTTTTAAAATGTTTTCATTAGCATCTCTTATTCATACATAATAACAGGCTTCCTTGTGATACTTTCATGCATGTATACAATGCATTTCCAATGTATTCACGCTCCTCTGTTCAGCCTTTATTGCCCCCCACCCCCACTAATCCCCTTTCTCATTCTAAGTAGCTCCCTTGTACTTTCATGTCTTATATTTTTCTTTCTTTGTGATCCATTGAATTGAGTGTTTGTTTGCTTGTTTTTACTGGAGCATAGGTGAGTGTCTGTTCACAGGATAATAGAAACATTACCAGTGACTACACCACTGAAGATATCTCTCCCATAAATCTTTTCCTTATAGTTTAAGAAACTTTTAAAATTATATTTCATTTCTTTACTTCCCTTTTCTGTCTAACCCTTCCCATGGACCTGCCTTGCCTTTTCTCAAATTCATGGCCTCTTTTTCTTTAATTGTTGTGTTATATATATATATACACACACACACATACACGCACAAACATACTCCAAAATACACAAGTACAGCCTTCTCCATCCATATGTTGCCTGTATGTGTATGATCTCAGGCCTGACCACTGGTACTGGATGACCAATGGGCCAGCGCTTCCCTGTGGAAGACCATCTCTCTCTGAGCATTCCCTGGTTCACCACACTTCTTCCTGTGGTTGAGGCCCCACGAACTTGACTTCTTCTATGTTAGCTTGTCCACTGGCATTGTCATTGGTCAGGTCTTGTTTCCCATCAGATATTAACTGTGTGTGAACTCTCCGTGCAGAGTCGGGCCCAGGAGCCCCTCCCCAATTTCATGAGAGAATACTGATAGCCCCATCCTGTACATGGACGTTATGTGTGAATGTTACCACCGCTGCTGTGTGTTTAATGATGCAATAGTCATGTCATGGCTAGAGTTCAGTGCTCCACCTCCCTCCCTCCCCCTGGCTCTTCCACTCTTTCCACACTTTCTTCTGTGATGTTCTCTGAGCCTGTATAGGTGTCCTACTTGTGGCTGAGCATTAAAAAAGATTTTCTTCTCAGCACTTTGACCAAGAGTGGGTTAGTGGTCACTACTGACCACTATAAAAGTAATCCTCTCTAACCAAAACTGGTGTCAGCGCTACTTTATGAGTATAAACATAGCTATCTAGGAGGCAATCGGACAGGTGCACCACATCCATTCAGCAAAACCTCAGTAGCTTCCCCACTAGGCCTTGGCATCTCTGAGCACAGACTCTTGACCAGGTTTGTTGTTCCAGACATGGATTCCCTCCTGGGGAGTAGTCATCCCATCTCATCAGAAAGCGGTTAGTTACCCTCATAACAAACTTGTTGCTACTGCACCAGTGGGCACATTTTACCTGGCCAGTTGGTACTGCCGGATGCAGCATCCACAGCTGAGTAAGACTGCTGATGACAATTCTCCAAAAGCCCACATGTTACCTTGCAGCCCACGAGAGCTAGACAGCAGGAAGGCAGCTGCCAATGCAGTTCCAGTTTGGTTTCTCTGTGTCCTGTGCCAAGCCTTGGGCATCTTCAACAGGATCTTACCTGTGAGCAACCAACTGTAGTGGCAATTATCTATTGCCTTGGGGGGCTTGGGGAACTCCCTGACCAACAAATCTAACACGGGTAGTCCACCTCTGGCAATGGGGTTTTCCCTTAATAACTTATGGCTTAGGGGAGCATCCTAAGCCATCCATATAAGGTGATTGCACGCAAACTAATTTTTTGTAGTTTTAATTAGCTTCCAAAATATTAGATTTCTTGTTAGATATATTTTTAACATAGTCTTATGGTAAGAAACTGAAGGATATAACTACTTTTCATGTGAGACAAAGAGCCAATCTATACAAAATTCTGGTTAACTTATTTCAGCTACAATGTACCACTTGTTAATGACTTCTCTCAGATTTATTTTCTAGGAGAAACCATTTGGCCCCAATTACAGAATTTCTGGTACATGTGTTTTGAGGGAAGAGGGAGAAAAACAATGTTTCTCAGACTTCGCTGCACATGGGATCTATCTCACAAGCTTGTTAAAATGCACAGTTGGTATTTTAACAAGCTCCCAGATTACGCTGAAGCTGCCAGGCCATGGGCATGCATTAGTAGCAAGATCCTCATACCACCTAAAACATGGAAAAATTAATGGAAGAAAATTTTTGCCTTCCTGTATGTACCTACCATTAAACCCATTGGCCACAACCCATTTCTGGGAAAGCATGGGACTATTTCTCATCCCTGGAAGGCTTCCCAGTCTGAGGGTGGAGGAGAACTTATTTGTTGCAGTACAAGTGAAAGTATTGAGCAACTAGGTTGAGTTCCTTCTCTGCATTGGAACCATTCCAAAGATTATAACATATCTGTTTATCTTGTTTTCCTTGATAATAATACAGTCATATCAGGGGCATGGCTGCCTAGAATAAATTTCCAGCCTTACTAAAAGATGAATATGGCTGTGTTACCAAGTTCCAGTCAATAAAATAGTACTGAAACAGAAGTATGTGCACAAGCCATGGTTTGAAGATGAGGAACTAAATCAATTTATCACTCCAGGCATAGCACCAATGTGCTAGTGGAAAAGCTCATGTCCTACAAGTGGTGACTCTGTTCCTGTCACTCCTTTCTGGGTCAATCTATGAATATCCCCAGTCAGTTTCAGAAATAATCTTTTAAGGGTGAGTGAAATTACTAGCTACTGTGCTGGGCATGGTGGTGCATGCCTTTAATTCCAGCCCTCACATAAGAAGTAGAGGCAGGCAGGTCTCTGTGAGTTCAGGTCCAGTCTGGTCTACATAAGTTCCAGGCTTACCTGGGCTGCAGAGTGAGACCCTGTGCAAAAACAAACATATTACTAATTATTACAAAAAAAACTACAGGAAGTTCCTGGTTAAAAAGCTATCTAAAGAATAAAATTTGTTAAGATATTTTATGGACACTTGCTACCTTTGGTAGACAGAGTGAAAGAATTCAGTAAGACTACATCTTAAACCAAGAGAAAAGGTGTTGCATCTTCATCTCCAAATGGCGCAGGGTCCTACTTTCAGCCCTGGGGGCCTTTGGCTGCCTGGTGCTGACTACACAGGTAACAGAGTTTTGCTTTTGAAATGATGTTATTCCTGCCTCAGTTAGACTTTCTATGCCTGCTGAGATTTCAGCCCAAAGGACTGAGATTTCATTGATTTGAAAATTGAAGACCCTATTATTTATTACTGATCTTGCCTATAAACATTTTGTCATAGACATCTTCTTTCATAGGTCGCTTTCTGTGTAGGTCGCTTCATAAAAAAGGCTGGAAAGGCAGCTAATACTTTTGCCTCAAATATGTTGCCCTCCACCATAAAAATAACTCATAGGAGCTGTATGGGAGCAAATAGGTCTTGGTCCTCCCACAGCCCTGCAATAAGGCATAGAAGGCTGGCTCTCAAAGCCTTCCCAGAGCTACCACAGATCTTCAGGATGCTCTCTTCACATGTGTTTTTGTGTCTGTAAGAAATAAATTGCATAAGATATTATCATCACCTCACATGTTCCATAACTCAATGTAGAAGCAATCCTGATAATCCTGTGTGCCCTGGTTATAACAGACTGACCACCCTCCCATTCCTGCATCCCCATACCTGACTTTGTAATTTAGGGTCCTCCTCTGCTCCTTCCTCTCTGAACTTTCAGATGCTTCTGCATCCTCTTAACTGCTTCTGATCAGAAATAAAGACTTCCAACACTGCTAACTTATGGAGAGGTAATTACTTGCATTTATTATCTCAAGGACAAATACCAGTTAGAATGCCCAGTTAGGGTTCTTTGGGAAATTCCACTCATACAAAGTCCAGCTCATGAGAAAGGAATAGACTACGATGATTTAGCATGCACTCGAGAGTCAACCTTGTTGTGGTGTATAACAGGAAGTCAGCATATGAAATAGCAGTCTAACAATTTCTTGAATACCCCTGTCCCCAAAGAATCCTAATACGATGCTGAGCTAGAGGAGGGAAGTTCAAATGGGTTTAAAAGTGTGTGGTCCTTTATTTGTTTCCTGTTTCTACTGTATTGGGAAAGTAGAGAAGGAAGTGTGAAAAGGAAGGCAAAGAATGGCAATAATCCCCAAGGCCCTCCTAATTGGCAAGGTCATGTTATAAAATCTTGGCTGTTGTTTACTGTAAGACATTTGTAATTGTGAAAAGCTGTGCATCTATGAAAGAAACACACAAAAAAGAAATAAAGAAAATAAGATAACAGGAAGTACTGTGTCAGGTTTGGGCTTGGTATTTAATCCATAAGAATGATCCATTTTTATTTTTCAAATCATAGGCCCTGAAGTGTATAGTCTAAGAGTACATTGTATGATTCCTGACTTTTCTCTCATTGGAAAATACTAAAGACTAGGAAGGTATCTTAGTTAGGGTTCTACTGCTGTGAAGAGATACTGTGACCATAGCAACTCTTATAGAGGAAAACATTTCACTGGGGTGGCTCACTTACAGTTTCAGAGGTTCAGTCCATTATCATGTCAGGGAGCATGGCAGTGTGCAGGCAGATGTGGTGCTGAAGCTGAGAATGCTACATCTTGTAGGCAACAAGAAGTCAACTGACTCACTGGGTGTCATCCGTAACGTAATAAACTTCAAAGCAACACACTTCCTCCAGCAAGGCCATACCCACACCAACAAAGCCACACCTTCTGATAGCGCCACTCCCTATAAGATTATGGGGGCCAATTATATTCAAACTACCACAGAAGGCATTTTTCCTTGAGATATGCTAAAGGTGAGTGATTAAATATCTACCAAGTTAACAATGTTGGAAGTCTTTATTTCTGATCAGAAGCAACTGAAGAGATTGCAGAAGCATCTCAAAGTGCAGAAAGGAAGGAGCATGTATCTAAGGCTGCCATGCTACAAAGAAGCATGAAGTGTGCACCTGATGAATTTGCATGGATGCAGCACCAGCTCCAGCTACTCCCCCACCTCTGCACCTAGAGTGCTTGGTGTTCTAAGATCCAGAGTCACAGTTGCACCAACAAACAAAATAGCTAGACATCACTTTAGACAAGCTAGTCAGCCTCTTTATGCCATACATCAGTTATCTAAAGACTTACCATTCTTATGTATGTGTATTCCCTGGCCTGTCTCTGGGAATTCAGGAGGTAAAGCGCTCCCCACACTGACAGGAGACTTTGCCTAATAACAGCAGTGGTTCACTGTGGCTACACTGTGCAAGCAACATGGTTAATTCAGAACCTCTGCTTTTCTTCTGGGAGTCTGAAATCTCAGTTTATGCCAGGCAGAGGGTTCTTATTTGACCAATCCCTGATTAGAACCCTTAGGCAGTAAGGCTTTGAACTGCTCCCTTGAGTATACTTTGCATGTGTTCTCCTAGTTCATTGTTGATGGAACCGAGGCACTCCACTGTGGCAGGACACTCGAAGCCTGGGCCTGGTCTCATTCTGCCTCTGTCCATGTACCTATTTCTTTCTTCGATTTGGCTTTGCATTTTTTCCTGGCCACAAATGTCAGCCTCAGTTCAAGTACATGCTGAGTTCTATAAACTCTTCCATCCAAAGAATTCAGTGGTAGTCTTAGCAAGTTCTGGCATCTTAAGAATCGTGAGGGAGGTTTCTCTTCTTCCTTCATAAAGGAAGTACCCTAGCTTTTTGCACCATCCTATTCTCTTCTTTACTGGGGAATATCCGCCCTGACTGTCCTTATTCATTCCCTGCCAAAGTCCAAGCCAGCACGTGGACGTGACTGTCAAGAGTGACACTTTCAGTTTCTCAGCCCTAGAGAAGCTGTAAAACTTCTGTGCTGCAGAAAAATGCAGCACTGCTTTGTCTACATTTTACTTTTAATCCGGTTATGTTTGCCTTACAAACACAAGGTGTGAGGCTCTTAGTGGTATCTTATTGAACTAAATGCATCACTAAAATTTTCTTATAAAATATTTACCCGAAGACTTACTTGGTTAGGAAAAGTGTTTACTTTGTGATTACATGGAAGGCTTTTTAAAATATATGGCCAGTCACTAAACACCAGTGCCACATCAGCAGTAATTTATAATCATTACGTGAAACTGTGCAGGATATCCTGCCCCACAGCATGTCCTGCTTGGTGGCATGTCCTCCGTACACAGTGTAATATGCATTGACGTACTTTCAGGTGACCTTGCTGATAGTGTGTAATGATGTCTTCACAGCATTAGCTGTTATTTCTTTAACCTTGGAGAATAAGGAGTTTGGGCACAGTGGTGGGCAAGGTCTTAGGTTTCTCTTGAAATCAAGGGAGCACTGTGAACTCCACAAACTCTCGAGCCAGTGAAGCTGCTGAGTACGGTGCTGGAACTCAACCAAGCACATCAATCACATCCTAGATGCAGGACTGGTCAAGAGGAGATCAAGTTCTACCCTAGTCCACCTGATAAAGATGTGCTCTTCAGAAAGCAATTCCTCCCCAGCAAGCCTCTATCATACCTGCTGTAAAATGAAGCATTCAATGTGCCATTTTTTTCTGTTGCATCTAATCTGTGATTCAGTGATAACATAAAGTATGCGGTGAATGCCAAATGAGAGGGTACAAATGTATTTTGTTGTAGGGAAAACTACCTCGTGGGTAAAACAGGAAAATGAGTTGGCCATAAAAGAAAAACACATTCTCTAGCAGAGAGGGAACCTGGAGATACAGATTTTATCCACTTTGAGAGATCCTCAGGAAGTGTCAGTATGAAACAGTGGCTATTTTAATAATAGCCACTCCTTCGTGAGCACTAGCTAAAGAGAATTATCTCAGTTCATTCCCACAGCCATCCTAGGCATCATTCCCATTTTACATAAGGAAAATTGGAGGCATAGAAAGTCACAGAATTTGTATGAGCAAGAACCCTGAAGCTTCAATCTGATGCTTTAGGGACTAGCTTCTAGTCACTTTTACTGCAATTACATCTGAAAGGCAGCAGTAGAGTTCTCCCCCAGAAAACACTATAGCATGGATGAACTTAACTGGAAACAGCATGAACAGAAGAGGATCGGCCATCAACAAGAATAATGCAGTCATCTACACTCTGAGCATCAACTATGTGCTATCAGATGTGCTTCTAGCCTTCTCCTCTGATGTTTTATCTTTGTTTTAAATTGTCATTATGGATAAGAAACTTAAGTTTGGCACATTCAACTTTCACAAGGTCAAAATTAGTTGGAGGCAAAGCTATGATTTAACTCTGTTCAAATCAAAGACCCATTCCACTATCCTATGTTGCATTCTTGACAAGGAAAAGAAGGAAAAAGTAAAATAAGAAAGGAAGGAAGAGAGCAAGGAAGGAAGGAAGGAAGGAAGGAAGGAAGGAAGGAAGGAAGGAAGGAAGGAAGGAAGGAAGGAAGGAAGGAAGGTTATACACAGGCACTGAAAACTCTATCTCACTTCTTGGCTCTATTTATTTGAAATCTAGAGCAGGGGAAATGAATTGACAGTGACAGAAAGTGGATCGGAGAGAAGTGGGGATTGCCTGAGCAGGACCTAAGCTCCAGGGACCTGTTTGGAATGACAGAACGATTCCATTCTATTTTGTTTGTTTTTCCTTCTATGATCAGATCTTTCTGTTACCTAGCTGGCCCTGAACTCCTGAGCTCTTAGCTTAGCTCTTAGGCAAGTGCTCTACCACTAAGCTAAATCCCCAACCCCTGCAATTTTTGTATCTTGTATGATGGTGTTCACATGTATGTCGTCTGTCAAAGACCTTTGGATTGTACACTAAAAGTTGGTACATTGTATGTATGAAAGCTATGTCTTAACTGAGATGAATTTTTTTAAAAACCAAAACAAACCCAGTATTTAGTGTAAAGGCAACTACAACCTTGCATGAGCATAGAATCAACATGGGAGATGGAAAGTGCTCGATCTTATCATCTATCCAGTCATGTTCTGTGTTATCTTTCCTTACTGAAAAAAATTGAAAAGCTCAAAGTCATTGTGCTGGCTAATTTTATGCCAACTTGACACAAGCTACAGTCGTTTGAGAAGAATAAAACTCAATTGTGAAAATGGCCCCATCAGATTGACTCATGGAAAAGACTGTGGAGCGTTTTTCTTAATTGATAGTTGATTTGGGAAGGCCCGGCTCACTGTGGACATTGCCAATCTTGGTTTTGTCTTCCCAAGTTCTATGAGAAAACAAATTAAACAAGCCAGAAGGAGCAAGTCCATAAACAACACTCCTCTATGGCTTCTGCTCCAGTTCCTACCTTCAAATTCCTGTCTTTAGTTCCTGCTCTGATTTGTCTCACTGATGGAGGGTGACCTGAGACTGATAAGATGGAATACACCCTTTCCTCCTTGAGCTGTTTATGGTCATAGTGTTTCATCATAACAACAGGAATCCTAACTGGAGCCCTTAGATTTCTCGGATTCCTCCTTAGCTAATGTTCTGATTGTGAGTCAGATATTGACTGGGAAGGCAGAAATGAGAGCAGGGCCTGCTGGGATCTTGTCACTGCTAACAGGTAGGACCAGGTAGGTGCTGGGTTCCTCTTTAAGAACATTTCAGCATATGCTGTCCAGCTTCATAAAAAGTTGGGTTAGTATCTCCAAAGATGACAGTGGCTTTCCCATCTTCAAACCACAACTGTGGTAGTGTGTCCAAGGGCTGGAACATCTCTATTGTAGACTTCTTATTGTACATATTTGACAATGCTCTAGAGTCAATTTGGGGCAAACCAGTTTGGTGGTTGTCTCCTAGGAGAATTGCTAGAGGCTTGGTTTAGGGATTAGCTTTCTGGAATTTCCACAAATCTAATATATCTATTTGGAAATCTTTTCCTACTTTAATTGCTGAAATGATTTCTGTTTCTTTGGAGAACAACACTACAGTACACCTGTATCTGAATGTTGATAATTTAGAAGTAAAAGACAGGACTACAGAGTAATAGGTTTTCTGCAACTCCTCCCCAACCCATAATAGATTTCTACACTGACTCAGTAAGCCAAATCAGCCAAACTGAAAAAGTATAACAACAGGTTTATTTGAGCAACTCCCAGGCAAGTTCCCCAGTCCCAGAGATTGAGGCTGGAGAAGCCAGCCTCACTCCCAAACTAAAGCAGGGAAACTTTACAGGTTGTAGGTGAGGAGTGATGACCTATCCATCACAAGCTGGGTTTGTGCCCAAGTGTGGTCAAAAACTGAGCACTTTAGGTGGGTACTTGGGGGGCTGGCAACTTCAGGAGAGGGGCTGCCGTAGCTGCCAAGAATGCAGAACTGGGCTTTTTGGCGCCCTTTCTTTGTTTGGAGACTCTCTGGGTGGGCAGAGTTTGGAGAAAGAGAGACAGGAATGGGGCTTTCTGAATCATGCATGGATGAGCTGGACATTCCAACCAAACACAGAGTAAAGAGTTGTATTTAATATTTAATGTTCTCACGCACTTTGAGAATAGAAGTGATAAGTGGAACACACTTCATGGAATTCATTCATACACCCATGGGACCTTCAAATGTATAAACAGTCACAAAGATTTTCAAAATATAATTGATACAGCTTATAGGGACACATTTGCATAGCCTAAATACCTATTACATTTGATATCTGAGATTTAGTCTATTTTAAGAATGTTGGTTTAAGTAGTACAGACACACAATTAAATATTAATGAAAATACCTAAAATATCTATGGCTGATCATTTTAAATGTATATTTTTCACTCACATCATAGTCTAATATGTGACACTTCTAACTATGCCACTTGGGATGCTTGGTGTCCACTGCAGTGGACGGAAAGACATAGAAGAAAGCACACTGATTTCTAATGACCTTCATCCAGAAGTGACACAGTGTATATTCTGTTCATTCTGCAAGTGTGTCTGGGTAATGTAGGACAATGCCTAGAACATCTCAGAGACTCTGCTTGCATTTGCCATGGCCAATAAAGGGAATAAGAGTATAAAACAGATTCACCTTTCTTGAGATATTTGTTGGATGACTGGAGATACCATCTTTATGTGGGATGTGTCAGCCTGCTGCTTTACCATCTGTAAGCAGGTTACTATAGCATAGCTTGATTACATACGTTAAATGCTTTTCAAGACTCTTCTCTCATTTATCCCGGGGATTCCCAAAGGAGTGCCTCACATTGTTACCCCTCAAAACTGGATTGCTTCAAGTATAAACAAAAGACTTGGAGGTTTTAAGGCATTCTGGGAAGGAAGAAGTAACAGTGAGAGAGTGCCACGACTTGGAAGAAAAGTGAAAAGGAATCTGAAGGGAGGCTCAGTCAGTCAAATGGCAACAAGCCTGGGTTGGGGGAGGGGGAGAGAGTGGCCAGTGTCACATTTCCTGGATCGGTACAATGAATAGCCAATAGTCCACATTGAATCATATCAGCCCTTTCTTTATCTGTAATTCTGTCCTTGAGTTTAAACAATACTGAAAGCCTGATATCTCAGAGAAAAAAAAAATCTAGTCCAGTCTAGGGAAGGCTGGAATAGTCACACAGCTTCTTGGCCCGCACTTCTGCAGGGCAAGGCCACTATTTAATATTATATTTTAAAATGATCCACCTCTCAGACCTTGAGTGCCTTTTTTTTTAATTGTCACCATGGAAATGATCTCTGTGAGAAAATAGGAAATAAAAAAGGACTTTTCTGTGCATCAGAGAGAGCCCATCGAAGCCGATGACAGCGCACATTTGAAAGCAGGTCCAGGCAGCAGATTTTCATGGCTTCTGCCAACAACATCCAACAGAGAAGACACGTTTTTATCTATTTCAATTATATTATATTTGTGCAAGTAAACCTGGAGGAGCATCAAAGAAGCTAATTAAATAACTATTTAGAGCCACTAAAGGGGGAAAAATGGGGCAGATGAGCTGGGAATGAGATTTTCTACCATAGTCTCTTGCATTTATTATAAACCATGAACTATGTGAATATGCTATCTACTCAACACTTTGGAATCATGTGAAAAAGGAAAATCTTTTAGTGGTCGTAGTTTTGTTTTTGAGCTGTTTTAGGAGAATGAAAAAGAGGCCAGAATGTATCTAGAATGAAGAACTAGAGGGAAAAGACAGGCCTAGGAATGGCCATGCCAGGATGTGTAGGACGTGAGAACAGAGGCAATCTGGGTAACTGGGTGCTCCCGACCCATTACAATCCTTCTCAAAACTCTGAAGATACATATAGGGGTGGGGAGGCCGGGCAAAGGAAGGTGGTGACCCTGGGCTTTCTATATAGTGGGGATGAGACTAGAGACGTTAAAAGTTTTGGATGTTGGTTGAAAGGGTGGCTCTGGATCCATGGAGGACTAGGGGATATCAGGAGGCAGATATGTGAATCACACCAGTGTTTCGTCTAAGTACACAGGGCTCTTGACAACGTGACTGACCCTTTCTAGATTGCTCCTCTCTCCTTCCTGAACTCCTTTCCTTTTCAGAGACCAGCTAGGCCAGGTGTTGAGAGGACACAGGATGAAATAACGGTTGAGATGCTCTCAGGCTGGGTGATAAAAAGTAACTTCAAATACTAGGTGTTATAAGGCTTTACTCAGAAGGAGTTTAAAGGGCTTTCATGTGTGGGTTGGTCCGCTGCACCTAGGGAAACTAAATAATATAGAATGGAGGGGAAGGGATTGGGGGGGGGGGGAAGTGCAGGAGTAAGAGAAGCCTTGTATGTTACAGGCTTTATCCCATAGACCCATCCTTACCAACGCTTTACCTACACCAGAGAGAAGGCTTAGAAGTGGGTGAGTCAGAGCATCCAGACCAGATGCAGCGATCTGATACCACTAGCTTTTAGTCAGGACTGATTTGGGTCTGCTGGAACAATTCAAGACTAGCAGAAGTGAGAGACCAGTTAGCTACCCCACGGCCATAGAGGGAACCGTTAGAGGACTCCTGTACACTGCACTTGCCACACTGTGTGCTTGTGCTGCCTGAGTGGCCTTGGGTAAATTACACACACACCCAAAGTGCAGCTCTCTCGGCTGCCCAGCGATCTGCATTACAGTGTTAGCGCGAGGACTAAGCAAACAATGGTAGCACGCCAGGCACACCCAAAGTACGTGAGTGATTAAAGATGAAACAACTGTGCTTCAAACACACAGTGAACCAGTGCCTTGCTCTCCGCCCTTCTAAGAAGGACTGCTGTGCTGAGGGTGCCTCTGTTTTCTACATCCGTATAACAAAATGCCCCAGAATTTATGGGCTCTAAAACAATTGTGAGGGCCAGGGAGATGACTCAGAAGGTAAAGACACTTGCTGCGGAGTCGATCCCCCATAACTCACGGGGTGAAAGGAGAGAACCACCTGCACAAGATGTCCTGTGACTTACACACACACACACACACACACACACACACACACACACACACACACACGGGGGGGGGGGATGTATTTTTAAAAACTAATCTTGATTCTGCAAACCTTCTAGGTAGTTCTTGGTTCTTCTTGTTGAGGCTTCATGGAGTTGCTCTCAGCTGGGATTCTAGACAGTGCTCTAACCCACAGGTCCAGAGCTTTGATTAAAGGTTGCTGGAAGCTAGAGCCTCGCTCTCCCACCGTGGATGCCGTGATTTCATGATCTAAGCTTTGTCCATGTGGCTGGCTTTGAAGACGGTGACAGTGAGGCCGCAGGGCCTGTTCCTGGTATCGCCTGCTCTGGAAGTTGTCCTTAGACAACTCAGCCGTTTACAATCACACATCATTTACTGAGAGGGGAAGGTTCTGAGAAACGCTTCTCTAGGTGATTTCATTGTAACCTACCTGATAAGAATGAATATATTCTAAAGAGACACATTAGCTCTCAGAGTATTAAAGAGTGGGGTGGGGTGGGGAGAGGTCTCTAAACAATTAGAATCCTCCAGGAATCTCATCGTGGAAGAAAAGCCCGGGCCAGCCAGAGCAGACAGTACTTGGGAACCCTTCCCCTCAGGGAAGAGATTCATAACTTTACAGAAACAACAGTGAATCAATAGCAGCTGAGACTACATCTTGACTGGGACTGCTGAGATGTGCGTATCCACGACCTTCTAGCTAGAATGTAAACTTCAGGACTCCAAGGATGGACTTGACAGTGACCATTGGACCTCTTTGTCCCTTACCCCAATATGGCCACATGAAGTAAATCTCGTGTGTGTATGTGTGTGTGTGTGTGTGTGTGTGTGTGTGTGTGTGTGTGTGTGTTGTTGACTAATCTAGGACAGAGGGCTGAATCAGGCATAGATTACGCCCCCAAGTTAAGTAACATTATCACCATGTGATCATCATGGAGTATACTTGCACAAGCCCAAGTGCTCAGGTCAATCTTTCTCTGTGGCTTTTTGGTACCATGGACATAAAGAATCCAACTCATCTCAAAATGGGTAATAGACAATTTATTCTGAAACCAAATATGAGTGACCATGGCCTAGGATTCAGGTTACCCCAAATTCCATGTTGCCACATGGTAACAGCTTCACGAAGTCTTAACAGTAACAGAACAAAGATAACCATAAACCAAGGCACTTTTTACAAACATCAGCCTTGTAGATCCTGTGGAAGGTGTGGCTTCTTGCATTCACAATGCAATTAAAAGACACGGAGAATGTGACCCACAAGAGGCTGCTGACAAGTGGGACAGCATCTATTCTATAGTAAATTTTCTTTTTAATGTCTTTAATTGAAATAGAATTACAACACTTTCCCCTCTCTTTTCTCCAGCTCCTGCCAGGTGCACTCCCTTGAACCCCTTTCACCCCCGAGTTGATAGCCCCCTTTTCTTTGATTATTATTGTTACATATGTGTGTGTATGCACAAATCTATAAAAATACAACCTGTTTGTTGTTTAGGTGTATATATTTTTAGGGCTGAGCACTGCATTCAGCAACCATAAGGGGGCTGATCCCTGGGAAAGGCTAGTTCTCCCTTTCCCAGGAGTTATATCTAGGGAGGGGCCTGTGAACATTCCCCCCGTCCACATTAACATGTCCATTGATTCTGAGCTTGTTTATGTGGCCATTTCCAGGGAGACTGTTTTGCAGCAGACTTCTTGGTATTCTGGCTCTTACAATTTTTCCACCCTCTCTCCAGCACCATTCCCTGAGCCATACATGCAGGAGCCGTGATACAGATGCACAAATTGGGTCTGGGCTTTCCAGGATCTGTTAATCTCGGCATTGTGTCCAGTTGTGGTTTTCTGTGATAGTCTAAAATTTAGATGATCGTTTGCTCTGAGGAGAGACTTCTTTGATAAGGAGTAGTAACTATACCTATCTAGGAAAGGTGGCTTGCACACCTAAATTTTCTTCTGCTATTTTTAAAGCATAAAGCAAACTAAAACAATACAGTGTACTAAATACATACACTACACCAGTAACATGTTTTATTATCAATATCAAGTACTGTGTATGATAACCAATTGTATATGCTATACTTTTAGATTACTGGGAAGCTAGTAGATCTATTTACATCAGTATCATCACAGACACATGAGCAATGCACCACACTGCAACATCACAAATGTCACCAGGATTGTTGGCTTTGTTATCTCATGGTACCAGCATCATCCATGTGGTTCATCATCAACATAAATGTTACTATGAGGCATGTGACAATATGTGACCTATTTGTCACGGTTTTATAGTTTGAGTGGGAATTGACAAGTTGCTTCTGCCCACTTTGTGTTGACTGGGGCCTGCGACTAAAGCTGTCAGATCCAAGGTGCTGGGTTTCATTCACATGCCCAAAACTCTAGCCAGTGTGACTGACAGGGCTAGGGGCTATCCAAGTATCACTTTCCAACCCCATTTCTTATCTGGCAACAATGCAAGTATTGCTTCTTCCATGAAAGCTGGGCCTACAAGTCAAAAAGGGATCTGTGAGGCCTTTTAAAGTCTTAGATTGCAAGTCATACTACACCATGTTTCACACATTCTGTTGATTTAAACAAGCCAGGGGTTCATTAGAATTCAAGGGACAGGAAATAGATATCTACTCTTGATGAGAGAGCTGGAAAAGTGACTGTCCAAAAGGAAAGAGAAGAATTATGGAGGCCATCCTGAGCAATGGCCTGCCCTGGTAGGATAGCATGAGTTTGAAAAACTACATGTTGTCCTTGAAGTGTTGCTTAACCACTCACTAAGGATGTTCTCCATCACTGGACTTAGGTTTGCCATTCACTGCCTACACTGCCTTTCTAAGTGTGGCCACTGCCCCTCATGAGCACTCTTTGATGACTCTAACTAGACTTGGACACTCTACGGAGTAGATGGTCTTAAGGATATTTTATGTTGGGAATTTAGCACAATGCCTGGCACTTAGTTACAGAGGAATATATTAAGTAGCTGTGTGTATTGAATCAATAAAGACGTCGGAGTATTTGCTGTTTGTCACATGCTTCTCATATGCCAGAGACTGTTCCACATGCCTTGCACATACCGAACTATGTAAGTATTACAACCCTATGAGTAGGTACTATTAGTCTCACTTTCACATTAAGATTTTGAGGCACAAAGAGCTAAATCTTTTCCTCAAGATGTTTTATCTCCTATGTACTGGCTCTGGCTTTGGATCTGTGTCATTTGGATCTATCTCCTATGTACTGTGCTGCCAGGCTTTGCTTCCTCAGAAAGACTATACACAACTGTAGCAAAGACAGGACTGAGCAGCGAAGATGGGAGCATTGTCCAAGGTAGAATTATAAAGAAGCATTGTATCATACTGGCTAAGAGCATCAACCCTTGAGACAGAAGCACACCTTTGAATTTCAGCTCTGCCAAGTATTATTGTGTTACCTCAGGTGGATGCTCTCTGAAAAAAGAAGTTTCAGAATGGTGCCTCTCTCATATGGCTGAGGTGAGGCTCCAAGAGAGCACAGCAAGCGTAACGCTAAGCTCGGTCCTGTCTGCGCAATGAGTGCTCAGCACACCTTCACCGTGAATCACCACAGAAACACGAGGAATGGCAACGGCAAAGCGACGCTGAAAAGACGGCCTTGCGGTCAGCAGTAGCTAGGTTACACTCAGGGTGATAAGATTGCCTGCAAAAATAGTCTGCCTTCAACATTTTCTATGCAAAGAAAACTAAACTTGTAAAGGAAAAAAAGAATCAAAATTTCTGAGTCGAGGGAAGTTGGAACACGACACATTTCAATGAGCAACTTTCTCTTTCATAAAGGGTACTGTGGTAACCTTTGTGAAGAGATGGGCTATGTATTTTTTAAAAGGTTTTAAAAGGCTGCGTCAGGAAGAGGTAAAAGGCTAAGTAAAATCATAAAGTCTCAAGAGTCAACAGAATTACCCAATGAGGAAAGCAGAAAATGACTTAAGAAAAAGGGGGGGGGGAGGTAGGAAGGAAGAGAGAGAGAGAGAGAGAGAGAGAGAGAGAGAGAGAACAAGCTCTAGGACACTCAAAAACTAATGCTAGTTTTCAAAGGGTCAAGAACATGGTTAAGAAATCAATATGTAAGCACCCAGTGCTGAAAGATTTGAAACCTATTGACATGGGTTTTATTAAAAAGAGAGGGTGCTGGGCAAGCTAAATGAGCCGTGGTTGGTATCTGGTGAAAGAAGAGTCCCAGACATGGTCACCGGGGTTGCTCAAATAATTACATTTGGGGCACCCAGATGAGCCTTTATAAGAAAATTAGCAAATAACTTTTGCAGAAAGAGCTGCATCTTAAATTAAATTTCTTTCATCTTTCCTGAATCTACTGTGCCTTGCCCTTCTCCTCTGTCCTTCCCATCTTCCATAATCTAAGAACAGCAGTGGTGTGGAAAAGAGGACTGAGCAAGCTCCTGAGGCCACTGCAGCCCTATATATAACACACAGAAAACCACCAGCCAAGAAGGGCTATCTCCCAGGAGGAAACTGGGCATGTTTTAGCTTCAAATAATAAATACAAATTGAAACACACACACACACACACACACACACACACACACACACACACACACACACACACACAGGCATACACACAGAAAGAGACACACATGCACACAGGCACACACACACACACACACACACACACACACACACACACACACATATCTGAAAAGCAAACTTTCTTAAAAGAATTGCTGTACAAGGCTCTGTGAGGCTCCCCAGGGTCTGCAAAGCTCTTTGTCACTTTTCCTGTTCGTGATGCAGCTTTGTAGACTACAAATGATGTACCCCTGTAAACACTGTCTTTAAAGAAGAGGTGGAGGAGGCACTGTTTGTTCTAAGTATTAGAAACATTTTACAAAGGGAAGAAAAATAAAATACAAGATTGCTTTAGTTTCATTGGGTAAAGCAATGATATTCATTTACTCATCCATTCAGCAAATATTTGTGAAAGGCATAATAATTGTCAGGCACTATTCCAGAGCCTGGGGAGACAGCAATAAACGAGATAGAGTTCCTGTTCCCTTGGGTTTTCTATTCCAGTGGAGAGAAACAGTCAACAAGACATAAAAAGCAATCGGGTCCAATGACGAAGGTCATTAAAAGGTCTCTGGGAAGGCATCCAGGGAAGGTCCCCTGACAAACAGAGCCCTGAAGAATATGAGGGGGCCTGGGGAGAGAGCGTCTTTGTAGAGAGATATGACAAGCCCAAAGGCATGAGACATAGTGTGTGACTTGTGTCCCTCTCCAAAAGACCTCACACTTTCTTTAAAGCTCAACATCCACTCTGTTGAACTTCTAGTCATTTTATCCAGCAGCCCCATAATCTGATTTTGCATTACATCCCACAAGTGGTGACACTAGCCTTGATGTGAGGTAGAGATCGCTCCGGTCTTTGTGAAAAACAGAAAAGAGGTAGCAGAGATGGAAATGAGTGATCACATAAGGAATGCAGGAGATTCAGTGTGAGGCACATGGGAGAGATGACACTCCAGTAACAGTGGAAACTGAAGATTTCACCATTTCAGGGCTTGTCCTGATGCTTAGCAAGATACTCATAGATTATCTGATAAACAGATCACTTATTTCACAGCCATGAACTCCTCGTCTTCCATTATGAATTGCAAAGTTATGAATACAATACCACATTTGGAATCAAATGCTCGAAGCCTAGGCCAACAGCATTCTTCAGTTTTAGGAAGCAATCACCAGTGAATCTGAACTAAACACTTTGATTTAAAAAAAAAAAAAAGTGAGCAACTGCTGTCTTGGGTGCTGGTGGCCGGTTCCTACCTGTCTCTAACACTCAGCACAGGCTAACTGTGTTTTTCTGAGGTTTGCAATCATGCAGACACTCCCACTGCTGATGTTTTACGGCACCAGCCTGCCAACCAATTACAAACCATAGCCATTCTGATCTTTCCTTATCAGAAAGTCTTCTCTTTTTCTTCTGTTTCTAATCCAACTGTCATGATGGTTTGAATACATCACCCTAAAGTCCATAGGCTGCAAATGACCCCCAGTGCAGCGCTGTTGAGAGGTAGGGCTTAATGTGAGGTGCTCAGGTCACGGGAAAAACCACCTCTTGATGGTTTAATATCATCACGATGTGAGTAAGTTTATTATTATTATTTTTTAAGTTTAGAGGCTTGGGAAATGATCCATTCAGTAAGTGCTTGCTATAAAAGCAAGAGAAGCAGAGTTTGATGCCCAGTACTCACATAAAAGGCAGGCAAGGCTATATGCACCTATAATCTTAGCACAGCGGAAGTGGGGAAAGAAGGGTCTAAGATCAACTAAAAGGCTAACCACACATTTAACTCCAGGCTGCCATGCAATTGGGAGCATTCTCCTTAAACTTACAGAAGAAGCAATCATAGTCTAGGTTTCGGAAGGTTTGCTGAAGTGCACAGTGCTTTGCGGGGGCAAGAGTCTGGATCAGCACTGAGCACCATCAACCACCACATCCCCGTTTCTTTGGACCTAGAGATTGGCTGTTTGAGCAAGTGCTTTCAGAGCTGCTTCTCCTGGAACATTGTTCCAGCTCCTCTGGGCAGCAGGTCACATACCTGTTGTAGTTCACAAAGGGGCTCAGAGAAGCTCACAGAACCTCTACTACTATTGAGTTGGGATGCCATACCATTTGCTCAATTGAAACTGCAAAGTTTTTCTCCTCTCTTCTAATCATGCTCACCACTGTTTTTGCTTAGCTCCTTGGGCATTTGGATCTTCTGTGACAAACACTTACACTCCAGTACAGTTCTCACTGAGTGTTTCTTATAGGAAGTGTTCAAATTTCATTATGTATTTAAATGAAAGCAATATTGGTGTTAAATGGGTGCTCACAGTCCTGATCTGACCTGTAACATGTACATGGTTCTATGCCAAAGTCAGAGTTGAATGTCAGGGTCATGAGGGTAAGAACTTTGTCCACTCAAGTGCCTATAAATGCCATATAATCACTCTTTAGTAAATCTCTACATTTATAATTCTACTGCAAACCTCTAATTTACAACTTCAACTACCTACCTACCAGATATCTTAAACTGCATATCTAATAGACACCTCAATGTAACATACCATTAAAAAAAACCCAATGTGTGATATTACCCAAAACACCTCTTTCCCTCTTAATTCCACAATCTACTAATAAATAAAACCTTACCTTTCCAGTTGCTTAGCTGAAAAGCCTGGATGTCACCTTGAATGCCTTCTGCTTATACTACATCCAATCAGAGCATGCTGTCTCTGGTTTCAAGATGGAACCAGGAGTTTTAGAAAGACAAGGATTTTTGTTCCCCCATTTGAAAAGTCTAATCACAAGCCAAGAACTTGACATATGCTGATTACTCAATAAACCTGGCCTATGTGACTACAAAGTAGTCTGTGGCTTCTGGTGAACATGTGTCTCCAGAGGTGATTGCTTTTGAGCACACTAGGTTGTCATCAATTCTTAAAACAACTGGATTCCACGGAAAACATGCATGAGCAGTTTAAAACTTCTCAAGGTTCCCTCATGCAGTGCATGGGAGCCTGCCTTGTGGGACACCCAAACACTCCCACCGTGGTCCCAGGAGTCCAGGCCTGGATGGGCCACCCTCTCAGACAACCACATGGGTGTTAAGGCAATAGTTACAGGAGTTCCTAGTTACACACTGCTCCTGACACTTCTCGTCTCACACTAAGCCCCTATTCCCATCTCCTTTAGGCCTTAGAACACAAGAAGCTTCCTGTTTCTCTGCAAACAGAACTCAATACCTTTGAAAAAGGGCCCAGAATTTAGAAAAGCCAGTTTGTACTTCCTGGGGGATGAAAGGGCCTAGAATTTAGAAAGGACAAAGACCTTCTTTTACTCTTTCTCAGTACGTGTGTGTGTGTGTGTGTGTGTGTGTGTGTGTGTGTGTGTGTGTGTGTGTCTGTGTGTCTGTGTGTGCCACAGAGACAGAGAATGATCGCACTCACATGTATGCACCCCCACAATTCCTCTCCTGGAGTCATCTGCCCATCTTTTCTTCAATGGGCGATGACTTTACTAACCTTATATTGGTGTTTGAATACTAGAGTAGATTGAAAGATTTTTAGAAGTCAAAGTGATATGTATAATAGAGCACATTTAAAAATATAAACCATACGACAGATATAAACCATAATGAGAGATTTGGCTTTTGGCCAAGAGCCTAAGGGGTTTAATTAATTGTAACCTACACAGCTCTGTTCTAGGAGTGGACTGAGCAGATGGAGGCTTGGAGTGACAGGTGAGGCATGGCTTCTGACAACTGCAGGGTGAGTGAATTCCTTACTAACTGAAAAAAGGATTTTCTATTTTTAAAAAATATGTATTTATAGATAAATTTATATATTTGTATTACATATAAATATTACGTATTTATATAAATATATATATCAAGATTGTAATGCTCATTCTAATGAATTATTTTACAGTTAGCACTGCTTCTAAGATGGTGATCACTGCTAAAAGGCAAAATCAGCAGACTGAGTTATCACATTCAGCAAAGGAGAAACTTGGCCTACCAAGAAACAAGGGTATTTCCATGTTCAGGTGCCAATTCAACTTAATTAAAGGTAATCAAACAAGTTAATGGCTATGTTAAGTAATAAAATCAGAAAATAAGGCAAGGTCAAACACATAGAAACAAATTATTCCTAGGAAAGCAATTGCCTAAGGAGTAGTTAAAAAAATGAGGTATCAGAGTGTTACCTACATAAGCCAGAAAGATATCACTGCGTTCAAAGGTGCCTGGAAAATAAATTTGAAATCACTGTTCAGTATATCTATAATGCAAACTTGAAACTAGAGTAGCAAAAGAAAGAGAAGGAAAAGGTATAAATTAAGACATATATATATATATATATATATATATATATATATATATAGAGAGAGAGAGAGAGAGAGAGAGAGAGAGAGAGAGAGAGAGCACATAAGTGAAAACTAACAGTTTGAGGAATTTACTTTAGTCCAAGCTTATCAGCTGCCCCCTTTCATCTTTCCAAACCCTACTGAGATGGCCTTATCTTGGCCCTTTAACTACTAGTTCCTCACCAAGAGGTCATGCCTCCTAGGAGATCCTAGCCTCCAAAGCAGCCACTAATACTAAGATTGAACTCGAGTTGACCTAAATCCCAAATTTTGTTTATTCTACTTGTTGATCTTCTTCCATAACCCAAATTTAATTGAGCATGGATCTGAGAGCCTGGATGTGAGGTTTTAGTTCAGATTACTGCAATAGTATCAAGCCACAACAGCAACAATGAAGATTGTCACATACCAGAAACCAAACCAGAGCCAAGTGCCAAGAAGCAGCCCAAGAATCTATCAAAATGATGCTGACCAGTGTCCCAAGAGGAGAGAGAACCCTAGCTGGGTACTCTCCTATTCACAAAGATCCCTGAAGAAATAATAAGATCTTTCCTACCCGGGGCACAGAGTAGGAGCAAAGGAAAAGCCACCATCACACGTCTGTGAGTAACACTGGTGAGAACCATTGGAAATCACCCATAGGAAGGCAGAATTGTAACTGTGACCTCTACATCTTCCTTCTAGGGTCACAGTAATAGCAATAATGACAATCCTAATGCCAGTGACAGCATACCAGCTAACTCCTGCTGAGACCTGTGGCACCTACACTAAGCATTTTACAATGTTGCATCATTTGATCACAATAATCCTTTAAGGCCAATGCTCTTGATATTCTGATTTATTCTTATTTATTTTATAAATAAGAAAATCAAGGCTGGGGAGCAATATGGTTCCAGAACCTCAATTATTAAGCTGTAGGTCTTAATTTTCTTTGTAAATGTTCTCATTAGGAAGGACATTTCTACCTTTAATGACACTGTTTCTTATGAGATAATGCTCAAGTTACTATGCAATGATTTGTTGCCTTTAGATGTCTTTGATTCTGCTCCCAGCAATGAAGAAAAATGTAATAACCAATTTTAAGCCTGCAAAACACGTTGATGTCCAAAAAACTCAACAAATCACTGGGACCATAATTCAAAGTATTGAAATACACACACACACACACACACACACACACACACACACACACACACACACACTAAATGCTTATAGGGACAATTGTGTTATTAAATGACATCATGTCGTCATTTAGAGCTAATCTTTCACTTGGTGACATGGAATTGCTATTTTCTGTGACAAATGATTGCCCTTTCATGCACTTGATATGATGTGGACTGGAGAAAGAAAGGCTCTACCAACTCAGCTGCTAAATATGGAGCTAGGCAGCTCCTTGTGGCTGCCCTCGTCTTCTCCAGACCTTTCGTGAAGAAGAAACCTTTCTTCTCCAGAGGCAGACCCCATTGTTGCATCTGCACAAGAGGCTGGGCCTGCAAGAAAACACCGTGTATACAAATAAACTCACATCTAGCTCATCTGCTCACAGCTCCTTTCTTCTCAGCATTCAACTTTTCTCGCTTGCTCTCTTGCTCTCCTCTCCTTTTCCACTCAAGGGAAAACCCATCTCCAGATTCAGGGAGCTTGGAGAGACTGAAACTGATCATTTTGGCAAATCTAAAACTTATGCCAATATGTCATCCAAATCCAAAGATCAATTAGAGACAGACAAGAGAGAGCCACTTAAAATATATTGCCCAGGAGCCTCAGGAAAATAAAATACAGGGCAACATACAGGTTTCCATTTCTGGAAAAATATATAAAATCTGTCTTGCAGTCTGTGATTTAGTATAGTATTTATTGATAATGAAAATGATCACAACTTCTGTGGTGAGGAAGTCTGCCAACCTCTTTGTCATATACTTCTAGTTTCTTTTTAAACATGAGTATACTGTTGTTCAAAGATAGAAAAGTCCCAAAACATCATATTTATAACTAATAGTTTTTTTCTAGATCTCTGAACTAAAGGAATAGGTTTTATTTCTAGTGTTTCTATAATACACCTAAGTTGCAGCAAATTTTAAGTAAATGAAATTATTTTATTTGGCATTAGTTACAAGGGACAAGATTTTTTTGTTTATTTGTGTGTAGGGTGTGAGTAATGATATTTAATGTCATTGGATACGCTTTTAAAGCTAACTTCACCAAGTACCAAAAAACTCTGGATCAATTTCCTGGCTCAGCCATGGACCATCTGTACATTTTAGCCACAACACTCAACACAACAGTTGACTTATTTAAGAAATAAGGGTGCTAAATTATTGGATCAAAGTTTGATCTCTAAGTAACACTCTTTCACCACATTCTCAATTCTGTGATGGCCAGGGGCAATAGTACCCCCTTCCTCTTCCTTTCTTCTGAACCTTGAAATGCATTAAAACGTAGAAATTCGTTCATCTATCATTTGTTCAAATATCATTTATCGCCAGGCTCTTGTGTGTCTGCACTTTGGCGGGAGCCTCTCCTGTAGTTTTCTCAAGGGAGCATCATTCCTGGGTGGTTTTCTCAGGGAATTACAGGCTGTGTGCACCTGCATGTTCACAACTGCTTTGATTTTTTGTGTGATTTAAGCTTCAAAGTAATGTGTGTATAAGAATCATGGCTTCATATTTTCTTTAGCATTGTAAGTACACTGTTCCACCATTTTATGAGAAAACAGTCAAATGTAAGTATGATTTATTCATTTTTATAGTGACAGTCTTTTTTTCATTAAGAAATTTTCTACTCACTCCACATATTATCCACAGATCCCCCCTCCTTCCTCCTCCCACCCCTCAGCCCTCTTTTCCAAGCCACCCCACATCCCCACATCCCCCAAATCGAGGTCTCCCATAGGGAGTCAGCAGAGCCCAGCACACTGAGCCTAGGCAGGTCCAAGCCCCTTCCTACTGCACCAAGGCTGTGCAAGGTGTATAGTGACAGTCTTTAATGCCTAAATACACCCAGAGTTTTTTTTTTTAATTGTTCAGTTTTGTTCAAATACTGCGTCAGCTCTGAGTATTCTGGATTCATTATTCCAAGGTCAATAGTGACCATTCAATGCAGGTTTTTTTTTTTCCCCGTTTCATGAGGCTCTCCAGGCATTGTGAAGTGTGTATTCGCTTTGTCCATCACTTTCGCCGTTCCACTGAAACTTACACACAGGCTTGTGGTATTGTATTCCCCCAAATATTGTGCATGCTAATAAACTTATCTGGGGTCAGAGACAGAGCAGCCACAATATTAAACATAAAGGATAGGCAGTGGGTAGGACATGCCTTTAATCCTAGCATTCCAGAGGCAGAAATCCATGTGTTCAAGGATACAGACAGGCATGGTGACTCATCATGCCTTTAATCCCAGAAAGTGAGCCTTTAATCCCAGGGAGTGGTGGTAGAAAGCAGAAAGGTATATAAGGCGTGAGGACCAGAAACTAGAAGCATTTGGCTGGTAAAGCATTTGGCTGGTTAAGTTTTCAGGCTTCTAGCAGCACAGTTCAGCTGAGAGCCATTCTGGATGAGGACTCAGAGGCCTCCAGTCTGAGGAAACAAGACCAGCTGAGGATCCAGCGAGGTGAGGTAGCTGTGGCTTGTTCTGGTTCTCTGATCTTCCGGTTCACCCCAATACCTGGCTCATGTTTGATTTTATTAATAAGACTCTTTAAGATTCATGCTACACAGGCTAGGCTTTCTTTTCCTGTCTTCTCTGTCACTGTCCCTCTTGAGATTTATTTATTTATACTTCTCTTTAAAATGAATTTCCAAGCTTTTACCTCTGATGATTGTGGAGTAGGTTGTTTAAGAACAAATTGAAAGCATTGAAAAAAACCACACAATGTGGATTTATGGAGCCAGGATTCAGAAGAAAAAGGAGCCCAGAGTTCATTGCTTTTACTATGGAGGTGTTTGCCCATTTGAAAACAATAAATTAAAGGATGAGAAATTGAAAAGAACTTTTGATGGATTCAAGAAGGTAAATGAAAATTCAAGTTCAGCTCTACTCAGGGAAGAGGAGATCCTTAAAGCAACTTGGTATTTCAATTGGGAACAAAAGAGAACTATTTCATGTATCTGGTAAACTGTAATAACCCTCAGGGCGCAGTGACTCAGTCTGGTTCTGAATTATGACAATCCTCAATTGATATATCTTGTCCTTTGATAGCATCTATTGTTTCTTCATTTTGAGATCATGTTGTTATATTAGTTTTCACCTGATTTTTATTAATTATTTTCTAGCATATACTTATTATCTGTAGTTTCATTGTTCTTTTGCGTGAGCATATATCCTTGCTATTCTACCACCTTTACATTTGTTATGTCTTGTTTCTTGTTGCTGGGGTCACATACCAGATGAAAATCAGCTTAGGAAGGGTTTATTTGGCCTCGTAGTTGGAAGGTGCTGTCCACAGTGGTGGAGACAGATATGGCAGCTGGGGCATGATGCAGATGGTCATATTACATTCACATTAAGGAAGCAGAAAAACAAATGCTGGTGTTCAGCTTGCTTTCTCCTGTTTACACAGCCCCGCCTGTGGGATGATACTGCCCACATTCAGAGTGGGTCCCCCTGCTCAGTGAAACATTTATAGAAATGTCATCACAGACACATCCAGTGTGTGTCCACAGTGATTCTAACTCTCGTTGGCAATGAAGTTTAGCAATCCTAGAGACTTTCTCTCTTCTGTATAAACAAAATCAGGTGTGCTGCTCATTTAGATGTGGTTTCATTATGAGGGGCTGGGAGGCACCATGGAGGCTTTTTGATACTTGAAAATTCCCACCTATTACTAACACAAAGTAGATAAGTAGACTGATCAACAGATGGACTCCTACGGGCATAGACGGGCTTTTTGTGCAGTGACAGCCACTCTCAGAGATCTGCCTCCTCTGGATCTCTGCCCCCACCCCCAGTGTTTCACAATTATTTTCCTTCCCTTACACTTCTGCCCTCTCTATAAATTCTGTTCACGTGGTATTTTTCACAACAGAGAATGAAAGTTGTATTTTCCACAATAAAGAAGGTTTAGCTGGGTGTTTCTGAGGGTTTTCTTGAGTATTTAAACCATCCCACTACTTACTGGTCACTCTGTAGTTCCTTAGTGTTTGGTTGAGAACGTTTCTATTTCACTCACCTGTAAATCGGGGCTTGGCGTCATCTCCTTTCCAGTAATACTCTCACAATAATTGCTGAGACCCTCCAAGTGAGGTCCTGTGTACTTTGTTTGTTGGCAGTGTCTATTCTGCAGTGCTCACAGAACCAGCAAACTCTCCTCTTCCCCTCCACTGCCTCTGTCCAGCTGCTAATCGTATTACACAACCTCTGGAGATCCCACTGTTGCCTGTGGTTTGGGTGGAGCAAAATCCCCTGGCATTCTGACGGTCCAGGGATGTTTTTTCAGTTAGTTTTCTGGAGAATGTGGTGATTATGGTTTCTGCTATTCTAGTTATTCATGTTTTTAGGAGCATATTGGGGGCAATTTACGGTTTTGTCCCGATCTAAAGATGGGCTTATTTTTAAATCATGAGCCTAGCAATGCAGTCTGTCGGTGGTCTCTGATTCTGCGTCACTCTGTAATCCTGACTGTCTTCTGAGACTGTGCTAACTTGTATTACAGTTTCTGATTTTCTTAGCTAAGTGTTTATTGGCTTAGATAATGTAAAGATTTTTTTTAAGTATAATAAGCCTCTTACTTGGAGTTGCCCAGATTCTGATATTGCTTTCATTTTCTTCCCCAAGCTCCTTCAAATTTTGTCTTCCTTCATTAGCTACCCTTAGTTAAAATATGGACACGTGCATTTCGAGCAATTTCTTCAATCAATCAGATTCTTCTTCCTTTAAAAGACTTCATTTGAGAATTGTCTTAACACTCAACATGCTCCTCTTAGCACGATTCATATTGTTCTTTAGGACCCCCAGGCACAACGTCTCCTTTAATGTTCAGAGGACTTGCTAAGTCGAGAATGGTGTCCATGTGTTACTATTGAATTAACTACAGCACATTCCTTTTAGATGAAAATTGGAATATCTGAGCCATTTACTCTCTCCCTGCTGGAGCTAAAGAATAAAGTGAAATTACTGCACTTCTCTGAAAAATTGTGGAGTTTTACCTACTCCCTAGAAGGTTAGAATGAGATCTTTTCTCAAGACAAAAAATTTAAATGGGTGGGGCTAGGAGAGGGGTCTCTGACCTCTAGTAACTTACTGCAGAGCACTGTTCTTGATTCTGATTGATTCTGTTGGCATCATGAACTCCATGAGTGTATGCTACATTTTGTGTTGAGTGAAGGTAAATAAGAAATCATCCTCCAACGTACATCAGACATAGCTCTGAGCTCAAAAACATTTTTGTAATTAGAAAACTGTGTGTGTACACGTGCGTGCGTGCTTGCATGCGTGTGTGTGTGTGTGTGTGTGTGTGTGTGTGTGCGCGCGCGCGCGCGCGCGCGCGTGTGTGTTGGTATGCCTGAGCCGATGTTTGTCACATGTGTGCATGTGTCTATGGAGGCCAGAGAGGCTTTCAGATTCCCTGGAGCTACAGTTACAATCAGTTGTGAGAAGCCTGATGAGGATGTTGGCAACCAAAGTCAGGTCCTCTAGAAGAGCAAGGATAGATCTTTATTACTGAGATGTCTCTCCAGCTCTTTAACTCTACCGCTTAATGGCAGGTGGACTGAATCAGCTATCCAATCTGTCTGTCTCAATTTCTATACAGTGCAATAATTCCTACATGATATAGCTATGGTGAAAATGTGTTTTAATAATAATAATTATATATATATATATCATGTAACATACACATATAAATGTACACACACATGTATACATTTGTGTATAGTGATTTTTCTATATTCATGGTTTCAAAACATTTTTTAGATTTTATCTACTGTTGTGTATGTGTGTATAATATGTGTGTGAGTGCACAGCTCAGCAGATGTGTGGAGGTCAGAGGACAAGTTTGGGTACCTGGTTCTCTCCTTCCACTGTGGCTCCCAGGAACTGAACTCAGGTCGGCAGGCCTGCACAGTAAGTGCCCTTATCTGATGATACATCTTGTGGACCTTCAAAATATTTTAAAAATTCAAATGTGTGCTGAACATTTGCAGATGTTTGCTTATCGTTGTCCACTAAACAATAACAACTCTTTACATACTTTCAGAGTGTATCTGGTATTAGAAGTAAGCCAGAGATTTACAATACATTGAGTGATGTGCACAGGTCATAGTTTAAGTGTACACAGACTTTGATATCTGGTGGCCTTGTAACCAATGCTCCTAGATACTGGGTCATGCACACATACATACACACACATGCACACACATCACACACTCACATGTGCATTACATACACATTACAACTGCATCATGTAGGAATCATATGTATATAAGTGCATGTACTCATGTCAATAAATGTTTGTTCCTGTTGGCTATGAAGGATCTCAGACTCAAATTCAATGCCAATTCTCAGAAACAGTTGCTTCTATTTGGGGGCAGCTACACTCTGGCTCCTCTTCAGATGGTATACAGCTTTCACTTTTACTATTTTAGGAGAGTCACTCTATTCTGTAGATTGTGGAGGTTTTAACAGCTAAAAATAAACTCAGAAATCACTTTGGCTAACTCATTTATTGTAGAGATAATTGTCCCTTGGATTAAAAATCACATCATTCCCATATATGCATCTTTATAGTGAATATCTTTATATTTGCTACTCAGTACTTTCTGCAAAGGGACCAAAAGTTGACACATAGGGCCAGGCAATGGTGGTGCATGCCTTTAATCTCAGCACTTGGGAGGCAGAGACAAACAGATCTCTGTGAGTTCGAGGCCAGCCTGGTCTACAGAGCAAGATCCAGGACAGGCACCAAAACTACACGGAGAAACCCTGTCTTGGAAAAAAAAAAAGGAAAAAAAGAAAGAAAATCGACACATTTGATGAAAAGTATTGCCTCAAAATCATCAGTCAATCCATTTGTCATCATTATAGTTGTTGGTGAAACTACCACTTAGAGTAATGTGTTCCACTCTTTGCAAATATACTCCAGCTTAGCGCTTCAGTAGTTAAGAACCAAGAGACTCAGAAAGCAGAGTAGCAGAGCCAGTACTGAAACACATCTTCTCTCACACCATTTCATATCAGGTTAAGTCATGATAGAATTTTAAAATTCAGAAAACATGAGGACTTCCCATACTATATGGTATGTGCTATTTAAACCTTGAAAGATGTATACATGTGCAGATAATATTGGTAAAAATAGACCTAAACAGGTCACAGAGAAAGCTGATATGCTTGGGGTAATTTGTAATTCTATGATTCAATATGAAAAGTTGAAAAGCTTTCACAATTACCTAAATTATTCCTGGTCAGCATGGTAAATGATCTAATAACTTTCACCTTGTATGGGGCATTGATGTTAATGGATCTATACTATTCACAAAGAGTTCATGTTGTGTAAGTAGAAGTAACTCAAAGCTATCAACTAATGACTTTAGATACTTAGAAGTTTGGATTTCAGGAAGTTCGAGAAGCAGGTCTTCATCAGGTTTTGGCATATGAAGGTTTCACAAATTCTGAAATTGAGACTAACATGCAGAATATTTATTAGATAGTGCTTGCCAGTGTCCACAATCAGCAGGAAGTAGTATGAAAAACTGTGCCCAAATTTCCAAAATATTGTTTATAAATGTTTATTTTTATTTAAAGGGCTTTGATTATAAATACAATCTCTTTCTAAAAAAGAAAAGGGGATAGTATAGATATGATAAGATAAAAGGGTAGATTGCTGAATCTACTTTTAAAGAGCAATAACTTGTTTAAAATGTTTTACATTGCTATGGATTTTAGTTTATTGATACAAATTTAAAGTTAATTTTGTTATACTGTATATATATATTTCTACTCTTGTTTAAGGTATTATGTTTGTACAGTTCATTTGAATTTGTAATGTATAATTAAATACAAAACAATAATTAGTCATCTATGATAATCAAACTTACAGACCTGTTAATTAAATTTTCTAGGTATACATAGATATATTTCAATTAGGTAATCTTCAAACACTTCAAAGACCTACAGAATATGGCATTTAAAATGTTTTAAAAACTTAGACTTTCTGAACAATGAAACACATCTGCTCCTGGCAGCACCAATTTACTTCAAAGAAGGTGATGGGCATTGAAAAAACTCCATATAGAGTTTTCTTTCTTTATGGCAAAAGTTAGTCATTTGGGCAAGAAACTGTTCTTTCCTTGATTGCTTGACAAAATGTTGCATTGACTGGACATGCAGGACCCATGGAAAAATGACCACTAAATTTTGCCGAAACAAGGTGAGATGGTCCTTTAGGTTCCTGCTTCGCAGAGGAGACTGCCAGACATTCTGCAGGACACAGGGAGAAACAACTGAGAAACTCTAGGCCTATAGGCTGAAGATAGATGCCCCAACACTGCAGAAGAACTTTGGGTGATTGTTTAGGCAGCCAGCTGTCTCTGTCATTCTAGATTTTTGGAAGTTGCTTACAATGCACTTCCTGTTTACTTAGGTAATATTATATCCTTCTGAAGTCTTTGATGTAGTTGAAGACTAGATAGTTATAATTTTCCTTGGTTATGATAAAAGATGAATTAGATATGAAACTTTAGATTCACAAATATAGGATAGATGATAAAATATCTTCTTTAATTTTGCCAAATACAAATAGACAAAATATTGTAACTATAATTCTTGCTTGATAATTGTTATATATAATTTTACTATATTAAAGCTAAAACCTTCCTTTTTGAATAGATAGAAAAGGGGAAGTGCTGGGGGATGTCTTTCTGTATGCTGTGAATATATGTTGTTCCCATTGGTTGATAAATAAGCTGCTTTGGCCTATGGCAGGGCAGCTTAGAGGCAGACAGGAAATCCAAGGAGAGAGACAGGAAGGAGAAAGGCAGAGTGAGGAAGACACCAGCACCACCAGGAGAAGCAAGATGTGAAAACAGAAATGGGTTAAATTATAAGAGCTAGCTAGCAAGAAGCCTGCCATAGACCATACAGTTTGTAAATAATATAAGCCTCTGTGTGATTACTTGGGTCTGAGTGGCTGCAGTACTGCGGGTGAGAGATATTTGTCTAGGGGACCGGGGAGGGGGGGGGGTGGCGGCTAGGCGGGACCTGAGAAACTTACAGCTGCAGCAGTCCTCTTCCAAAAAAAAAATCACTGACAAAATCAAAGCAAGAAGTACTTTGGAGACATTGACATCATTGGTATTACTTGTCTTCACAGGTACAGGCCTCCAGAGCTTGGTTCCTGGTTGATAATGCTATTTTAAAAGGTTTCAAAAACTTTGAAATAGTGATTCTCAATCTGTGAATCACAGCCCTTTTGGGAATGAATGACCCTTTCACAGGGGTCACCTAAGACCACCAAAAAACACAGATATTTACATTACGATTCATAATCATAGTTATGAAGTAGCAACAAAGTAATTTTATGGTTGGGGGGTTACCACAACAAGAGGAACTGTTTTAAAGGGTCCCAGCATCAAGAAGGTTGAGAAACACTGTTTTAGAAGGTGAAGCCTAGGAGCTGTAGAGATGGCTCAGCAGTTAAGAACAATGAGTGCTCTTCCAGAGGACCTGGGTTCAAATTCCAGCACCCACACGGCAGATCACAACTGCCTGTAACTCTAAGACCTGACACCCTCACACAGACATACATGCAGGCAAAAAACAAATATACATAAAATAATGAAAATAAATTTTGTTTTGTTTTGTTTTTGTTTTTTGAGACAGGGTTTCTCTGTGTAGCTTTGCGCCTTTCCTGGGACTCACTTGGTAGCCCAGGCTAGCCTCGAACTCACAGAGATCCGCCTGGCTCTGCCTCCCGAGTGCTGGGATTAAAGGCGTGCGCCACCACTGCCCGGCATGAAAATAAATTTTAAAAAAAGAAGATGAGGCCTAGCTAAAGGAATGGATCACTGGGGAGTGGTTTTTTTTTTTTAATTAAAAAATTCTCACAATTTCATACATACACACACACACACACACACACACACACACACACACACACACACACCCTCTTATCTCCCTTCTATTCCCAACAACCCCCTTCTTAAGAAGCTCTTCTACTTTAATGTTTGTGCCTGATGTACATGTGCGGGGCTATTACCTCACTTAACTAGTATTGCCTATATAAGCATGGGTTGGGGAGTCATTTATTTGAATAAGGGCAATTTACCAGTGGCTACACCACTAAATATGACTCCCCCACCCCTAACAACCATTTCCTGCCTATGGCTCATCAGAGAGGGCTGGAGCCTTGTGAGCTCCTTGCCCTTCTATGGTAGAGTGACAATGTGTCCAGTCATGATCCGGTCTTGTACAAGCAGTCACAGCTGCTGAGTTTCTGGGTACCAAAGCATATCATGTCTAGAAGATAGCATGTGAAGCATGCCTTCTCAACCTCTGGCTCTTACATTCTTTCTGAACTTTCTTCTGTGGAGTTCCCTGAGCCTTGGAGGGGTGTTAGGGTTGAGCACTTGATAGTCACTTATCACTATTATTATAGTATATATTATCATTATCATCACGTGGCTGATTAGAAGTCTGCTTTCAAGATGATGGGGCCATGATATTGAGGGCTATATTTTGTTCCTGAATTCTTGGCTGTCAAGAGGTGAACAGTCCTGTTCTAGCATGCTTTCCTGTCATGATGCATTGCCTCACCTCAGGCCCAGAAAAATAGATCCAGCCTACTACGAAATGAAATCTCTTTAACCATGATCCAGAATAAATCAGTCACCCCTTGGAATTTTTGTGTCAGGTCACTATCTCACCATGGCAACAAGATGTCTAAAAAAAGCACATTTTGTTTATTTAGCTATCATTTTCTGGACACTTAGGTTATTTCCACCTTTTGGCTTTGATGAATACTGTTACTGGGGACATTCATGTACAGATATCTTATCTTGACCCTGCTTTCAGTTTTAAAAGCTTATCTACAAAAAGAATTAGTGGATTGTATGGTACTGTGTTCTGAATGTGTCCCCAGTTGGCAATGCTGTTTTAGGACAACGTGGAAGCTTTGAAAAGTAGAGCCTAGATGGAAGATGAAAATCACTAGGGAGAGACTTTGAAGGTGGTACTAGCTCCTAGTCCCCTTCTCGTCTCTGTGCCTTGTGCACCATGGTATGAGCTGCTCCACCAGGCCCTCTTGCTGTGGTGGACTGAATCCTGAAACCAGGAGCTAAAATAACTGCTTCCTTCTCTAACATGCTTTTTCAGGCAACTTGTCACAGAAAACACAAAGGTACTGACATATTTGGTAAATCCTGTGTTTAGCTTTTAAAGAATGCTTTCATTTTCCACACTGTCTGGACCACTTTATGTTCCTTCTAGTGACATACAAGTATCCCAATTTCTTTACATCCTTGTTAAAACTTGTCATTTTCTGTATTTTTCTGCCTGGTAAATGGGAAATAATACCTCCTTCTTGTCTTTGATTCATACTATATCAATGACTAAGAATAATGCACATCTTTCCTGTGCTCATCAGTCATCTTTCCTCTTTGGAGAATGGTCTACTCTAGTTCCTTGCCCACTGTTCGCTCAGGCTGTTCATATTTTAAATGTTGGGTTAAGCTTATCAATGCTTTGTTGAGTGTTTTCCCTATAGTATCCATAAAGGACACTTTTATTTATAATCTCTTGTTTAGGCTTTATTAGAAGTTCATTAGGTTATATTAGGTTGACTTTTTACTGGTCAATAATCTGTGAGTTTGGAGAAATGTATAATGACATGTACTCCCTTTATAATATCAAAATGTCCTACCCCAAATTTCCTATATTCTGCCTATTCATGTCACCATCCTTTCAAATTTCCAGCAACCTTTGGTCACTTTGCATAGTTTTTCCTTTTCTAGAAAATCATCTTGTTGGAATCACGGAACATGTAGCTTTTCAGATCTTTTTTCACTTAATATGTATGTAAGATTCCATTATATCTTTAGTATCTTGGTACCTTATTTTCGTATAGTGTTGAATAATATTTGTACTACTCACTTTTTTCATTCCTCTGAGCAAGTGTCCAACAGGAACAGCCTAAGGAAGGAAATGTTTACCTAGGCTCATAGTTCCGGAGAAATTTCAGTCCACTGTGGGAGGTGAAGCACAGTGGCAGAATTCCACCTGGGAATGAGAGTATATAGTGGGGACTTTTCACATAGCCATAGACCATAAGACACAGAAAAAACAGAATGGTTTCTCAAAATGAGAATGGCCATAAGCTTCAAAGGCCCACCCCTTGTGACTTACCTGTGTCAGTAGGTCCCACCTCCTAATGACCACACAGCTTTCAAAATGGCAATATAAGCTGGAGACTGAGCACTCAAAACAAATTCCTGTGGAGATATTTCAGATTTAAATCATAAAGCATTTCACTGTCTAAATTTACTAGAGTTTATCCAGTAGTATCTATTAATACATTAATCCATTGAGGTTATTATAACAAAATATCAGGGCCTGGGTGATCTACACAACAGAAATTTGTTTTTTTATCGAGTTATGAAAGCCAGAAGTCTAGGATCTAACAAATTCAGTTCCTGCTCAGTGCTTTCTGCCTGGCTTGTAGATAGTCACCTCCTAATATCCTCGCACAGTCTTCTCTATATGTATGCCTAGGGCTGGAAGGAGGGATGGATGGAGGGAGGGGAGGGGAAGAAGGCAGTGGAGGGAGAGGCAGGGAAGAATATTGTCTCTTCATTTCTTCCTCTCCTTGTAGCGGCACCAGCTCTGTCAGACTGCTCCCTCCCTTGGGACCTCATTCAGCCTTTGTTATTTCCCCACAGGCCCTCTCACCAGCCACACTGAAAGTTAGGACTGTAACATATGGATTTGGGATGGGGGGGGGGGGTGTTCATTCAGCTCATAGTACCCCAGGCAGGTTCAAACAGAGAGACGCAATAATTTTGAGAACCAAATCTGTTTTATTCCTTCTGGAACCTGGTAAATGCTGTCACATGGCAGCAGGGGTGCCATTGCTTGGAGACTGTTGTCGCGTGTGATTGTAGCAGCTTTATAATGCTGTGGTTTTACCACTGTTACCTTAGGACTCACTGCCACTGACCTACCCTGTGGCGGAGCAGGATGGAGGATAGGGAAGTCCGCAGGAAACACCCTTGGTGCTGTCCAGTGCCTGCTCCCTGGGCCAGTGCCTGGCTGCTTGCTATAAAGCCCGGACCGCTTTCCAGGGCTCTCACCAAACTGGCTTAAGGGCTGCCAGTTTTCTGACGTCTCTGCATTAGGACTTAGAACTCCCTCCCTCCTGGGCTAGGCGGCTGCCTTTCAGCTTCCAGGCTCTTCCCAAGCCTTGTGCTGTTCTTCGACCATTGCTTTCTACTTCTTGTCTCTCATACATTAAAAAACAAACAAACAAACAAACAAAAAACCCACTTACACCTCTCCTAAATGAAGTGATCAGATATATTTTATGAAAAAAATTTGTGTAGCTTTTTTTACTTATTTATATTTTTTGAGATAGGATCTTCATACATAATCCAGGCTGGCTTCCAACTCTCTCAGTCTTCCTGCTTTAGCCTTCCAAGTGCTGTGACTACAGGTGTGAATCACCGTGCCTGGCAAAATACATGTGGAAGAACGGAAAAATTATCTACTCAAATTCATTTAACAAGAACAAACAAAGTTTGAAATATACACCTGCTAGCGAAATGCAAGTAGGAAGAAAATCTCTACAGACATGACCATGGGACCCATTTTGTGTGTAAGACTTAGAGAAAAAGAGCTGAGGAATGGGGTGCTCCTTAATGGAGGTGAAGAAACCCTAAAAGATGCCTATTACAGGGCTGGCTAAATGGCTCTGAGGGTAAAGGTGCTTCCTGCCAAGCAGGATACCCAGTGAGAGAAGAGAGGTTGTCCTCTGACCCCCACACATGTAACATGACACACGCATGCCACTACACTAGTATCCACACAAACAGATGTCACTAAATGTGATAATAAGTTATCTACTACTGTCCCTCTTTATGTCTAAAAACACAAACTAAAAGAAAAATGCTTTCCCATATTATGCATTCAAATTTGTGAGATTGTATTTCAATAACAGAAACATAGTATGAACATTTATCAATTACTGACCCCTTCAGGGTTTCAAACCAAAGCAAGCTCCAATTATTCCATTTACAACAAATGTCCACTGCTTTTGGGGAGCTACCAAAGGAATACTGTGATCCTTACACCAGGAAGTCAGAGAATACAGAGCAATGTCAGGGAGCCTGATGAGCAGCAGACATTCCTGAGACAACACCAGTTCCTGGTACACACGTGGCAGCCTCTGCTGTCAAGCCAGTATGTGAGTCATGCTGAGTCTGCTTCCCTTGAGGTTAAAAGAATTTCCTAGACTTCTTACTTTATCTTCTGCCCTGCCCTGTTCTCCACATTTGCTCTTCCTGAGTCAGTCAATTCAGAAAGTGCACTAGCCTTCCTTTTCCAATGTCTTCATAGATTTTCTGAAGACATGGCTTTTAAAAATAAAGACCATTTAGAATTTTCCAGAGGGGAAGAGATGCTCTGTGGAAGGATTCTGTCACTGCATCTTACTTTCCCCAAGTTCATCTTTTATTACTAAATTTGATATTGCAAAGGGGTACGTGAGGTTCTGTCTGTCTCTTAAAATGCTGCTTCTTACTCAGAGATCACGTACAACCACAAACAACCAAACGTTTAGTGAAGACAGTAGTTTAAACAGATTTAGTGACCATGGCTAAAAGTCAGAGAGCAAGAAACAAGAACAAAATAGCCTTCTTTTACTGTTTCATTTGGGAGGGGCATCCTCTTTACCTCTTCTCAATTATGGCCCCAAATTCCTAGTGCAAAGTCCCAGAAATAAGTTACTAGAATATTTCACTTGTGCATAGCTCTAATTGGCATGATGAAATCTCACGCCATCCCACTCCCTTTGGATAAGAACTAATTCGCTTGTCCAGCACATCAACCCTGTGCAGACCACTCACTCATTACACACCTTACAGCCACCTCTCTGTCAGCTCACCATCATTCACACTGCTCACGTTGAAGGAACACCCTTTTTTTATTTAATGGTGGCCTCAAAGTGCAAGGATAATGGTGCTAACACTATGGCTGTAGCAAAGAGAAGCCAGAATATACTTCCTTTAAATGAAAGGTGAAAGCTCTTAATAAGAAAAAAGAATTATGTACTGAGGTTTCTAAGGTACCATAAGATTGTGGAAGGGAGACCAACTTTTAATAGTATGCTATTATAATTATTCTACTTTTATTAGCTATTATTAATTTTTTACTATGCCTACTTTGTAAATTAAATTCTATCATAGCTATTTATGTGTGGAAGAAGCCTAGTACATATAGGACTAGGTACTGTGTGCCTGCAGTTAGGCACTGAAGGTTTGAGACCTATTCCCTGTGGATAAGGGGAGGCTGGAGAGCTGCAAGCACAGTTCTTGTATGTATGTTAAGGTCTAGCTTACTCATTCTGATGCAGTTACTGCTCACTCAGGCGGATACCAGGCACTTGGGTCTGAAGCCCCACTGCCTTAACTTTCTCGTAACTCAGAAGAAAATAGGAAACAAAACGTTGAGAAGGAAAAAGGGTTGAGTTGGAGTTTGGCCAGACAAGGGAAAAGAAAAGTTCTTACACTTTCCCACCTCTTAGAGTCCCAATCTCACAGAAATGTGGAACAGAAGCCAGGACGTTGACATTGCCAGGATGCTAACATCTAGTGATTTATCTGTGAGCTATGCTGTCAGAGGTGTGTGGAATCTTTCTAGGGATTCCTGAGAAATCTAGGGATTTCTCAGGCACCAGGGGTAATGCCTTTCCCCTTTCCCAGCATAGGACTCCTGGGAAAATTTGAACTATTTGGGATCTGTTGTTCCCAGGTCCCTGGTATATTGTTAGAGCGCCACAGAACCAAGGATGGTCAATAACTGCCTCAACTTGACCTCTGTGTGCCAAATCCTCCTCTCTGAAAGAGAAGAGAATATATTCTACTCCTTAGTTTCTTGTTGTTGGGTGCAACATTGGACCATTGTTGGTTAAATGCTTGTTCACTATGAGGAATATTTAAGCACTGCTGTGCTGTGAAGAGGGGCAGACACACAACCCAGTTACAAATTAATTCTTGAAAAGAAAAAGCAGCCAGTCATAATTATGTATTCTTTTTAAAGCACAATAAATTTTCAACAGGCTAATAAAATGAGGTCTGCCACATAATAAGCTATAATCCTGCCACACAATTAAATTCAACCTGCTTGCTATGAATAATGCTGATACTTTACAGATACATATGAATCAGTAAGTAAAATGTTTCCTTCCTCTTTAGGGAAAAATCTCTGTGGTATTCATATACATAATATTTAATGATTATTTTTCTTAAAGTAAACATCATCAATCTAACTTCAAAGATTTATTTATTTTATTCTATGTGTTTTGTTTGTTTGTCTGTATGTGCAGCATATGCACTTGGTGCCTGAGGAGGCGAGAAGAACTGGAGTGACTGACAGTTGTGAACGGCCAGATGTGGGTGCTGGGAATGAAACTCCGGTTCTCTGGAAGAGCAGGATGTGAGTACCTGCTCTTAATTGCTGAGTCATCTCTACAGTCCCTCGTCAATCTAACTTAATTAAAGAATGCTATTACTTTCTAGTTACACAGTCACATAAAATTTCATTAGCTGTCTTTTGAGACAGACTGAGATAACTGTCCCTCATTAAAAGCTAGGGGAATTGAGATTTAGAAGGGTTAGATTACTCAGGTACTCGGGCATAGAATCTAATCCCAAACTGTATATTCTATTTGCCATGTTAATTCAAGACTGTAGATATCAGATCTCATTGGGATTAACAATTGATTTATATGAGTTTATTTTAGAAACATTATATAACATAGATGTCAGGGATCAAAGATAATATCAGCATTGTATGTAACCCATTACAGTATGGTAGACATACTCTACATCACTCAAAGGTTTCATCATTCAAACAACAATTGATTAAACACTTGCTTATATGCCAGGATTGTTCTAGACTCTACTATGCCCAGCTCTTATAGACCTATGGTTGTGTAACAAGTCATGCCAATTTAGTGGTGTAAGACAATTATGTAAACAAGAATTATCCCAGTTTCGGTAGGGCAGAAACTTGGGAGCAATTTAGTTGAGTGATTCCGGCTCAAAGTCCTTCTGGTGGCTCCAGCTAAGATGTTGGCCAGGAATGTGTCCAGTCATCTGAGGATTAACTAGGGCTGGCAGATCTGCTCTTACGATTATTTGCATGGTTGTTGACTGGAAGCCTTAACTACTTATTGAGGTGGCCTCTGAGTAAAGTTGCTACAAAAGTTTTGTAACTATGATGCGATAGTTTCCTTTCCCCAGCACGTGATTCAAGAAAGGGAACAAGGAGAAAGCTGGAATATACTTTATAAACCCTCTGAGTAGTCGCACCACATTATTTCATCCTTGTATTCATCAACACAAGTCATTAAGTATGCCTGTGAAAGAAGCATTATAGGATTTGCACTTTATTATTTTATTTTTCCATGTATTTTATTATTTCCTTTTGAGTGGATATAAGTAACTTAAAATGTTAACTTAAGTATTACAAAATCATTTGTTAATCTATTTATTTTTTTGTGATTTTTTTTTTTTTTTTTTTTAGAGAAGGCCTCACTGTGTAGACCAGACTATCCTCAAATTCACAGCAATCCATCTGCCTTTGCCTCCTGAGTGCTGGGATTAAGTGTGTGTGTGCCCTCATACCAGGCCATGTTACAGTATTTAATATTGGGGTTAAATAAAAGGAAATCTGTAGAGAAGAGAACGTCTTCCTGTTGCTTGTCTGCCTTGTATTTCTCCATTTTCATCTCACAACTCTGTGCTGAAGTTTCTATATAGTGATGAATGAATGGTGGCCTATTTCATTATATCAATTAGAAATTCCATTCAATGTTTATAACACAAACCCAATTTTAAAAAAACCTATAATAGAAGAGACTCATTTTTCTTTGTGTAATAGCAGTCCACAAGGATGCAAGCCGGACCTGGAAAGGTGGCTCTCCAAAGCATGAACCCAGAACCTTCTTCCATGTCCCACATTGGTCATAGTGCATGTAGCTTTTATTAGTTACAGTGGAAAGAAGGTTGATCTTTGCGTGGTCTGCAGCACTTACTTTTCTTGTCACAGTGGCATAAAACATGGCATAAAGAACATAAAGGAGGAAATACTACTTTGGTTTGTGACTTTAAAGAGTTCAGTCCATGTTTGCCTGGCCCTGTGTGTTCTACAGCAGGAGTAGATGTTAGAGAGTGTTCTTCACTTTTTGGACCATGAAATGTAAAGAGCATAGGAAGGAGTCAGGGAGAGCTATATCCTCCAAAGACACACCCCAAAGATCCTATCACCTGCTTTTCACTACCTCACATTGATTCCCTAATATTATGAATCGATCAAGGGATCAGAACCATTAGTATCTAATTGCCTAAGGAAATGACTTGAAAGAAGCACCCAGGAGTGTGCTCCAGTAATCAATCGTAGGTGCTCCTTAATCCAATCAAGTTAATCATCAAAATTACCATCACAACATCCCTGTTGTGAGAAAGGCGGTAAGTGTAGGTCAGACTGCTGAATAGACATTTCTTCCATCAAGCTTTTCTTAGGCTCTAGAGACTGAACACATGGCCAGCCATAACTTATATGAGTCTGAGGAAGTAAACAGATTTATCTGGGTACTGGCACCCTGCAAATAATCATACCTCTGCTAGAAAGGTGGAAAGGATATTGTTTAGACAACTAATAATGCCTGTCTTCTTATTCCATGGAGCTTTGACACAAGATTCTGCTCCCAAGAGCTTTGATACACTTTTCTGAGACATTAAATGCCACATAGACAACAACACTAGCTGGGATTTATCTGTTTTAAATGAGGGAGTCTAGTCAGTTTTGAGCCTTAAATATGAAGTATATTTTCCAAATAGTCATTTTTTTCTAGTTAATAATACTGAAAAAAATAGCTGCCATGAGTGTTATTTCTAGGGATACTTCTAAGAGATAACTGCATGGTTAGATTATCATCATTATCAAGGTAAGATCATCAAAGAGTTGTTTAGAACAGTAAGGACTCGAGATGTATCATTGCATGAGAAAAGAATTACGTGTCACATACATAATTTCTGAGCTAGTATGTGCTTTTGTGGGTTTTTCTTTTTTCAGTTTTAGAGAAATGTCTAAAAGAGACAGGATCTTAAAAATGATCATCTCTAGATTATGAGATTTTTCATAACCTATCTGCATTTTTATTTGAATTGGTTTACATGTTGTGAATTGGTTTGAATGTACATGAATTGTTTTCATAAAACAATAGCTCTCTTAAAAAAAAACTAAGGGAGGGAGTGGTCATTTGATCAATATTGTTCCTATTTACACTCACTTTTACCTGTAATTTTGCTAAAAATTACTGAACTTAGAACTTACCCTTGGGTGGGGGTTCTGATCTTTGCTAAAATGATGTCATTCTTTAGTCATTATAACTTCCAGTAGAATTAGGGATACGTAGAATCCTGAGGATGTTTTATATTTAAGAATACTTTGATCTCCCAGTGGTTCTCTTTTCCATTTTTGACTGGTGAATCATCTTGTGGAAAACTGTATTAAGGGAGTGTTAAGACTGAGCAAGAGTACATAAAGAGAGGGACAGAGCTAAGGATGTCTGGGAGAGGAGTTGGCAGGTCATGGAAAGGGCACTTACCTGGCTATGGAGATACCCACCCTGCCCTTCTCTTCTGGCCTGGGCCTATCAGTTTATCACTCTGCCCTCAATTTTCTCATCTGAAAAAGAGACCTTTGGATTAAAATCACTAACTTTGCTTCAAGTTTTAAACTCCCTTTCGAAGATTTGGGGGTGGGGGTGGACAGTTATTAGTGTCCTAGCAAATGGCACTAAAGCTGAATCCAAGTAAATTAAACAAGAGCCAACATACACTGTTTATTATTCCTATCAAACATACTGTCCAGTAACTTCCTAAAATTACACAGTAAATGGGCCATTACCTAGATCCCAGCCTGCTATGGTATGAACGTGGCTTGTCCTTTCCGGGACTCGTAGAAGGTGAGGCTAAGTAAACATGTGCTAATTAGGACTCTGACTTTAGGAATGGTTCAGTCCACTCCTGTGGCAATGGATTAATGAATAAATGGATTATCTGGAGACTGCTATAAAAGCCAGTTTGGCTAGGTCTCTTGTAAGCTTTCTGTTTCCTGCCATAATATCCTGCGGCTTCAGTTCAGGACTTGACAAACAAAAATGTCGCCACACGTAGCTCCTTGATCTTTGTTTACAATCAGCCAAAATATACCTGTTCTTTATAACAGTATCGTTAGTATTAGAGGCAGAAAATGGACTCAGATAAAGTTTAGTGTCTTATTTCAAAACCCCCACTTTTATTAGCTATGCTGTGGTGTGCTCAGAACTGCCTAAACTGAGCAAACTTTATCAAGCGGGGAACAGCCTTTCCATGCCGGGCCTGACCTTGGTTAAGGCCAGCCAAGTTTCTAGATCTTACTTCTACACCCTGCTGCCTCAACAGGTGGCGGCCCACTTCTTTTGGTGCAAAGATAAGCTTCCTGGTTCACAGCACCTTTGCCAATCAATAAAGGGCAGAAGAGTTTTGCAAAGCTCTGAAGTACTTGCCCACTGCAGGACAGATTTAAAACGCCACCCATGCGTTCCTTCAAGAGGCTTTCCGTTACCACTGCCTGGGGGCTCTGTTCTTCTGGGGCACACATCTGGCTACACAGTCCCCTTCTGCATACTTCATTCGGCCACATTAAAGACAGAGAGACTGTGAAGGGACAAGAGGAAAAGGAGAAGGAAGGGGCTAAGACTGGGTCAGAGGTCAGCGCGGCGGTAGGGTTTGTTCTGCAGACGCCAATTCACAAAGCCCCTCTCCTCGCAGTCCCTGCAAACGTCGCTTTCCCCGAGTGGACAGGCTAGCGCGGGACCCTTCACCAACCTCCCTAGCAGGGGGCTGAAACTCAACCCACGCCTCTAGGCAGCCAGGACTTCCCAGCCCCCTTCGCAGGGGGGCGGGGCGAACGCCGGACGGCCAATCCCCGCGTCCGCACGTCGCCGAGTCCCCGCCCACGCCGCCCGGGCCCCGCCCTTCCCTGGGGCTGGTGCGGCGGCCGCGACGTCAGCTCTCCGGGACCCCTGGGTGGTGACTGCGCCGTAGGCGGGGCCGCGGCCGGGCCGCGCGGCGGGCGAGGAGGGGCGGAGCGAGCGGCGGGGGCGAGCGGCGGGAGCGCGCGCCGGGCCCGCCTCGGCCGCCGCCGCTGCCGGGGGATGATCTGGGCGGCAGCGGGCGGCCCTGGCTAGCGGCCCGTGCCGGTGCTGCGGCCGGCCAGGGCAGCGAAGGTCCGAGGGTCGTGGGTCGTCCTCCTCCCCGCCTGCCGGGAGAGGGGCGAGAGGGAGCCGCGGCGGATGTCAGGTACGGCGGGCGGGCGGGCGGAGGCGCCCGAGGGCTGCGGGTCCCGGGGCTCGGCTGCCCGCGGCGGGGCGACCGAGGGGACGGGAGCGCGGCCAAACAGGTGTCTCGGGCGGCGGGCGAGCGGCCGCCCTTGCGCTCTCCTCTGCCCGGCGGCTCGGGCGGGAGGCGCCTGGGGCGGGCCGGCGCCTAGCGGTCCTGCCCCGCCGCCCCGCCCCGGCCTCCGCGCGCCCAGCGGCCGCCACCCCTGCACTCAGGTGCCGGCACCTTCCGGCCGCTCGGGTCCCGGGTGCCTGCCTGCCTGTCGCCGGCTGGGGCGAGCTTTGTCTGCCGCTGCTTTATTATGGTTGCAAGTTTCCCTGCGGCTGAGTCGACTAGCCAGGTGTGTAGGGGGCTTGCGGCGTGCACAAGGATTTAATTTTTTCCCCCTCCCCTCTGGTAACAAAGTGTGATGGGATTTCTAGACGGTCGCTAGTTAAACAGACTGCTTTGAATTTGGATATTCTCTTGGGTTGACTGTATTTCAGGAACGAGAATTGGGGATTTTTTTTTCTTTTTTAATTTTTATCCCTCTTCCACTCTCAGTGTTTAAAAACGAGCGGCGGGAATATTAAGGTCCCCCCCCCACACACACACATTCTGGAAAAAGTTATTTTCCAGTCTCGTTTTTTTGTATTCATTGTAGATGCCACGATATTGCCTTTTAGTACATAACGACTAAAAACGTAGTCTGAATTAAAAAGTTACAAAGTTAGAACTTTTATGCATCAGACTGAGTAATTAGGCAACGTGTAAGGGACAGAAATATGGTAATTTACTAGAAGTTGAGCATAGACTATAGATAGCTCTGCCTGGATGCCAAGAAAAAGTGCTGTGCACATTACAAGTTGTTTGATTCTGGTGTAAGTTTGGAAGGGGAAATCTGAGTTTTTAGAAGGTATTTAGATGACAGTTTTCCAGTCTCTTAGCAGATAAATGTCAGATGAGTCTTATGCACATGATATTGTGTATTCTAAGAATTGTATATCATAAATTTTATTTTCTGCCAGTCTTGCCATATATTTTTGTACAGTTTAAATGAATATAAAGTTTCAAGTTACCAAACAGTTAACTTTTTTCACCATATGTTAAGTAAAACAGCGATTTAGGAAGACAAGTATGAGTCACTTAAAATTCAGGACTAGTGGAGAACTACTCAGTGTCTCAGATTTTCTTGAAATTTATGTTTTCCTGTATCTTTTTACTTAGGACTAAGCATTTTGCAAATACTTTGTGGTTACTGCCTACTTGAAGTCTCCCCCCGCCCCCCAGTTATGCTTTTAAAAAATCATCCTAACCTATAATTGTGAATAAATTTAATGTTAAGAAAATTTAGAATTTTATAAGCAGTTTATTTAAGAGTACATACAATGAGTTAATGTTTGGCTAATCGTATGCGGAAGTGCTCCACTGTGCATATGTTGGCTGTACCCTGCTTGTATGTTGATGGTGCTGAAATGAACATTGTGTTATGCAGCGTGACTTTATAATCCATGGTAATGTAAAGTCAGGTCTTCTTGTGGTGAATTTTCTCTTTCTGACAGGGTATAAATAAAATGTAAGTAGAAATTGTTACCTTAATGCTGCTATTTACCTGCTACACTCAAAAGTTTTGGGTTTTCAGTACAATATTTTAAAAAGATTTTTTGAGATTTTAGTAAAACAGCTAGTTGAAAATCATATCAAGGTTAAAAGAAAGATATGCGTTTTTAATACCAAATCTGGTGGGATTAAGGTCTTTTTAAAAATTAAAATTTTAAATTAACATGCAAGATAATGAGGTCCATATACATATGTCATTATACTTTGCTTTTATTCTTTTAAATGGAGAAAGAAAAACAAGACTTACTCCATAAAATGTGAAGTTAACATTTTACCTGTGTATCTGGTAAGAAACAAATGTCAAAGTATGGTTAAGTTTTTGCACCTAATTCAAATACTGCCCCCCCCCCGGGGGGGGGGGTTAGGATCCTCAGCTGCCTGCCAGTATCTGTGTGTGTGAAAACAAGAAGCTGTTCTTTATGAACCAGGGAATCCCATTCGAAGGTGGGAGAAACCAAGGAGAAGCCGGAAGCAAATTACCCTGCCCCTGCAGTATGAAGTGCTTTGCAGGCCTGGGGAGGCAATATTGGGAGATTCTGGGTTTGGAAACCTGATTATTTTACAATGAAAGCTGAATGCTGAGGCACATTTTAGCCACAGACTTGAAAATATATCCAGCCCATGTAGTTATTTGCATTCTTGTTTGCTGTGTTAGTTTTCTGAGGCTACCAAACAAAGGACCACGAACTGGGCCATTTAAGGCGTCTGCAAGCCTATGCTGTAGAGGTTCTGGAGAATCTGCTGTGGTACTCTTAGCTTTTGTCTTTGGCTTTTATATCACTCCAGCCTCTGCCTCTGTTAGCACAGGGCACTGCCCCCATGCGGCTCTGCAACACTGGTTATAAAACTGGGTCCTTAGGCTCCTAGCCTCAAGCTCATAGGAACTTGTCAGAAATGCAAATTTTCGAAGTTCACTGCAGATCTCTTGATTTGGAAACTTGTAGCTAGGCTTCCAGATAGGCCGACTGATCTGATGCCTTGTTTTTAGATTGTAAGCAAGGTAAGCAAAGACACTGAGTGCTAAGGTGTGCCCAGGGAAGACCCCTGTGAAGCAAAGAGCTGGAGAATGGAACACAGGAATGTCTGAGAGAAGACGGTTGCAGCACGTACAGCAGGCATGAAGACTGCGTGTTTAAGGAATGGAGCAAGGAGTCCAAAGCCAAAACACACCCGGGAAACAGTAGTAGGCAGGGTGCTATAAAGGTCATTTTAAGGTTTTGGCTTTTTAAATGCGCTTAGGCAGGTGGCAGGGGCTTTTGAGAAAATGGATGACAGGATCTGATTTCAGTTGATAGGATCATTCTGGCATGCTAGCAGAAATAGACTGAAGAAGGGGAGGAAGAATGGTATTGGCTGGAAGGCTGTTGCAGTAATTGAAAAACCAAGTCCAGATCAGGGCAGAGGCAGTAGAGCCAGAAGCTAACTAGAAGAGGTACAAGACAGTGAGTGCAAAGAGTAAGCTTCTCTCCTCTGGTTTAGTAACCCCATTCCTTAAAGATAATCCATGTTGCAATTAGTCTTTCTATATTCTTTCTAAGGTGTTTTAGTATGTATGAGAAGCTGCTCCAACAGGTTAGTGCAGGTGTGTGTGTGTGTGTGTGTGTGTGTGCACAGTACAATGACATTGTGCTATGTTGGCTTCAGTACTTTATTTAAAAAAAGAAGTCTTCTATACAGTTAAAATAAGTGAGGTTGTATAGGGGAAATATGTGATGATGATGATGATGATGATGATGATGATGATAGAGTGGAGAATAGTAGATGTCTTCAGTGACTCCAGTGCTGCTGGGGATGAGGGGAGGGGCTGATGTCTTCAGTGACTCCAGTGCTGCTGGGGATGAGGGGAGGGGCTGATGTCTTCAATGACTCCAGTGCTGCTGGGGATGAGGTGAGGGACTGATGTCTTCAGTGACTTCCAGTGTTGCTGGGGATGAGGTGAGGGGCTGATGTCTTCAGTGACTCCAGTCCTGCTGTGGATGAGGTGAGGGGCTGATGTCTTCAGTGACTCCAGTGTTGCTGGGGATGAGGTGAGGGGCTGATGTCTTCAGTGACTTCAGTGCTGCTGTGGATGAGGGGAGGGGTTGATGTCTTCAGTCACTCCAGTGCTGCTGGGGATGAGGGGAGGGGCTGATGTCTTCAGTCACTCCAGTGCTGCTGGGGATGAGGGGAGGGGCTGATGTCTTCAGTGACTCCAGTGCTGCTGTGGATGAGGGGAGGGGCTGATGTCTTCAATGACTCCAGTGCTGCTGGGGATGAGGTGAGGGATGAGGAGTCACAGGCATTCCTTTGTGTTGGCTTTGCCTTTTCTGAGACCAGGGCTTATAGGTCTGGACAGCCTTGAACTTCTGGCCCTTCTGCGTTCCAAATGTGGGGATTACAGGTGTGAACCACCATGCTGCTTGGGGGTGGGTAGGAGGAGGGCACGGTTGGAGCTGGTAATGAGACCTAATGCTCTTTTTATATTTCCTCCCCTCTGTCCATTGAGGTCCCCTTTCACTCTTTTGTTTGATTTGTTTTGTTTTCGTACTCTATTTTTACAAAATACACCTATTGACAATTAAAAATGTTTAGCCACAGGTGCACATTTCCCTCATCAACACGTGTAGGTCAGTTTTTAACAGCTGCAGAGTATAATAATAGTCTGTGAACCAAGATCTGAGCATATGGCTATCATGAATGTCTTGAAAGGCTTTCATGAATTTACCCATAAGTTAAATTTCTGCTTGTGAAATGCTTGTTCAAGGTATATTCAGTTAAGCTTCTAAGATAATTGACAGATATTTTTTTGAAAAGACAGTAGAAGTATGTTGTAAGAGTATATAGTTCTAGTTAATAAATATTGTATATTAATAAGCTTTAGAAAGTCTGCCAGTATGCTAGCTTAGAAAGACGCTCTTCATTTTTTTAACCTTTCCTTAATCGTTGGGGAAATTGAGTAGCCTTGACTCCTGTGTTGGTTTTCCTGAGTCTTTTGTGTTCTTCATTTCTTTATGTTGTTAATCATTTGTCTGTATGTTGCACACTCATTTTAAAGCGCGTTATAAAGAAACAGTTCTTTGAGCCAGCTGCTTGGCTTCCAGGACTTGCCCACTGAATACACTGTTTCTCTATAGGCCTATCTTCTGAGTTTTAGGAAGTTCTTAGTTCAGCATACAAATATACAAAACGGTATTTTCTCCTATTCTGTTTTAAAATATTGAAATCTTAGAAACATTTGCAATTGTTAATTATTAAAAAAGGCCCCAGCCGGTTGCTTTGTCCTTTCCAGAGGATTAATTATTTTCATACTGTGCTTTGCATTAGCCACCCCTTTCTTGATGTCAGGCGCTGTGTGTGGATTATGTAGTGTATTTCCACATGGACTTGTTTTTGTTTCACAAACCATTTCAGTCTGATGAAGTCCCTCTGGTAGAAACTACCTCAGTATCTGCCTGGGGCCGACAGGAGGAGGTGATTGGTTTGCTGCAGTGCAGAAGACTATACAGCTGGGCAAAGAGCAGATGTCACTGAGGACGAAACCAGTACTAGAGGGTTAGGAGGAGGGCGGTATTGAGGCAGAATTCTAGTGTTACAGTACTTCATAGTTGTAAAAACACATCGAGACTGGCTGTCAAAAGGTTAATAAGCATCCTGCCTGGTGTTTGGAGACCATGGAGGTAAGATAATTACAGAATGTTATGTCTCTACACCCTTATCTGACGCTCCGAGTTGGAAATTGAGGTTGCTTCAGATACAGAAGATCAGGCATCCATGAAAGAAGTGAGGGTCAATCTCATGATGGCATTTCAAACAGCATGGTTTCTGGCAATCTGTGGAGCTGCTCAGCAAATCTCTTGTTAATTGACATGCTTTTTATAGATATCAGATTGTTAAATCATTTCAGTTCATCTCTGGTTTGTTTTGTTTTATGGTTTAGTTATGAGAACAAGAAAGTTTGTGGAAGTGTGTTTGAGACTAGGTAGCCCAGGCTGATCCTATGCTGGCCTTTAAGTCTTAGATCCCTTTGCCTTCACCTCCCAAATGCTGGGATTACTTGTGTATGCCACCATTCCTCCATGTAGACGTTTTAAAAGGCAATATACATTGTATGTTTCCCTGCACCCATTCATCAAGAATTACCCATTCCTTGGCCAGGCATTCTAGCACTTGTGAGACGGAGGCAGACAGATTTCTGTGAGTTCCAGGCTACTTAGACTACATTTTGGGTTCCAGGATAGCCAGGGCCAATAGTGATGCAATCTTACAGATAGATAGATAGATAGATAGATAGATAGATAGATAGATAGATAGATAAAATTTGCACTCTCATTTTCCCAAACTTTTACAATATTTCTTAGAGTTATTTAACTTTTAAAACTCTTTCTGTGTTTTGGCTGCGATCACATTACATAAACAGATTGATCCATAGAAAACTGATGTCTTTAACACTGATTTTTTTTATTGTGATAAAATATACCTAAAATGCTACTCCTGATCCTTTTTCATTGTACAATTCAGTGGTGTTTGCATTTGTATTGTGATGCACCCATTATCATTGTCCTACTGTAGAGCTCTGCATGCTGTGAAGCTGAAACTCAATACTATTTAAACAGGGAGTCCTAGTCTACCTCCCCACAACCCCTGTCAATCAAAGCTCTACCCTGGGACGAGTTTTACTTGAAGTATTAAGTGAAATTATATATTGTCTTCCTGTGATTGCTTTGTTTCACTAAACAAAATGTCCTCCTTTTATCTGTTTGTAACAGATTGGGATTCTCTTCATTTTAAAAGATTGATCAATAATTCCTTGTATATTTACTAATTCATTTTTCTATCAGTAGATAATGTGGGTCGCCCCTGCCCCCAACACACACACACCATTTTAGTTATTTTTAATACTGCTGTTACTACTAGTGGAAAAAATATCTCTTTGGGACTCTGCTTTCAAGTCCTTTAGGGTATGTACCCCAAAGTGGAATTATTGGATCATGTGATCATTATCCCCCCTTCCTTTTTGAGATAGAGTCTGATTTTATAACTCTGGCTGGCCTGGAACTTAATACGTAGACCAGACTGACCTTGAACTCACGGAGCTCTGCCTAACTATCCCTTCCATGCTGGGATTAAAGTCCAGTACCACCAGACACAGTGATGGTCAGTTTTAGTTTTGGAGGACCTGCTGTGCAGAGCGCTGTCCACAGCTGCAGCACTCTTGGGTTTCTGCCGCCATACACAAGAGAATTCCAGTTTCATCCGTCACCTGCTTGCCAACACTTGTTATCTTCTGATTGTTGATAGTAGCCATCATCATGAGTGAGAACGGGCATTTCACTAATGATAGACGTATGAGGAATTGTTTTATTTGCTTATTGACTATTGTCTGTCTTCTGGAGAACTAGTCAAATCACATGTCCATTTTGAGTTGGACTGATTTTGTTGTAGTTGATTTTTAGGAGTTCATCACATAATATAAGCCCCATAAATCCCAAATTATATATATGAGCTGTGTTTTGTTCATTATGTGGCTTGATTTTTTTAAACTGTTAATAAAGTCTTTTGATGTAAAATGTTTTATGTTTCTTTGTTTTTGCTGCTAAATTCAGTATTGTTTGACTAGGGCTTCATGAAAGTCCATCTAGATAGTAATTTTTATAAATTACAATTTTTCTATTGTAGAAAACGTTGGGATTTTACTCAAGATTTCATTGAATCTGTAGATCATTTTGTTAATTATACTGACTGTACATCAACAGCGTATCTTAACAGTAATAAACAGTCCATGATCATGAAATATATTTGTACTTATTTTTTGCTCCATATGTTTTAGTGGTCTGTTTATTAGACACATAATTGTTTTATCTTGCTTTCCTCTTGGTTACTGACTGCATGCAGTGTCTCTTTTCTGTCCTTCTACTTTCAACCTCTTTGTTTTTGGATTGGAAGTTAGTCTCATCGATAAGACATAGTTGGATCATGTTTATCCATTCTGCCTGTCTCTGCCTCTTGGTTAGAGTTTAATCCATTTTCTGTTAAAGTAGTTACAAGCAGGAGGGACTCCTCCAAGTTGTTTCCTAGCCCCTTTACTGCATTACTATCTCGTTTCCTTTTGAGTGGGTTAGTTAGCTCTTTTCTTTGGTTATCAAGGGAATTCTACTTTATCCTTAAGCTGCGGTAGTCTAGCATGAGTCCATAGCCCTTGAATGTCAATAGCATACAAAATGCCTTTCCTTTAGAACTCCTCCAGTTCACTGCTGATTCCGCATAATGACATTTTTATGCGTTGTGTGTCAAAAAATTACCAAGTATAGAGCTAAAAAACCAAAGTTGTAATAGTATGCGGTTTTCTGTCTACCTGTGTGTTTAGTTTTTATTTACTTTTATTGTCTACTTTACTCTTGTAGGATTCTGCATTTCCTGCAGAGCAGGTGTGTTGTAATGAACTGCTTTTGGTTTTGTTTACACAAGAATGTCTTAAGTTCCCTTTCACTTCTAAAGAAAAATTTTGTCAGATGTAGGATTCGTGGTTGACATTTTTTTTCTTTTTAGCACTTTAAATATATCAGCCTACTACCTTCTGTCCTCCGAAGTTTCTGATGAGAAATATGATAATCTCCTGACAGTCACTTGTAGGCCATGAATCACTTCTTCATGCTTTCAAAATTGTCTCTTTGGCCCACAGTTTGATTAAAATGCAAGTTGGTATAAATCTTTGTGTTCATCCTCTTGGGGGCTGAATTGAAATCTTGTGTTGAACGTGGGGATTGCTAGTGGTGGTTCTTTGCATCTCTTTCCTTCCTGCGTAGGATTCCACAGGATGTCCATTGGGCACCTCCCTTCATGGTGTCCTGTAGACCTTGTGTGCTCACGTTCATCTTTTCTGTTCAGCTCCCCAGACTCCGTCATTTTGATTGCTCTGTCCTCGGCTTGCTGTTTCTTTCTTTTTCCTACTTGCCCAAATTTGTTTTTTTCTTCTTCTTTCTAGTAGAATTTTACATTTAGTTAACAATGCCTTTAAGCTTTCGATTTTCCATTTGATTTCTTTTGTAGGTTTTCTGTCTCTTTAAACTTGTTGTGTAATAGACGCTGTCAGGACTCTCTTAGAGACCGTTTGTTAGGTTTCACTTCCTCATTGCTTTGAGTGAGTCATATTTTCTCACTTGTGTGCCTTGTGTTATTTGAAGAAAAAAAAAAAACATGTCCCCAATTAATAATGTGGTCTTGAAATCAGATTGTCACATTCCCTGGTGTTTGGTGTTTTGCTTTTGATGGCTGTAGCCTGTCTTGTGTCACGGATAAGTCTAACCAAGGTATTTTTGAGGTTTTACAAGTGGCTTTGTAATTGCCCTGTGCATGCAGTTGCTCTTTTGGATTTCTTAGTTCTTAATGTCTAGCTCCCAAAAGATGTGAAGGAGAAAAAAATAAGAAGGGATGGGGAAAGTATCAGCTTTTCAAATCCCCTAGAAGTCACTTAGCTAGAGAGGGAGGGGCTTCCAAGAGAGGTGAGGTGTGTCAGCAGTGGCTGCCCATCTGTCTGGATTTGTGATCAGACGCAGCAATGAGCAGCAGTTCATAGGATTCACAAGACAGGTTTTTATTGCCCACCGTTGTACCCATAACCTTTAAACAATTGCCCTACAAATATGTGCTCCACAAACAGCTACCTACCAAGCAGAGCTAGTAGAGAGAAAGATGGGTAGTTGCTTTTAAGAGGTGAAATTAGCTGAAATCGCTTCCAAGTCTTTCACAGGAAATTTGCAGCCTTTGATAGTTTTTAGAGTTCTAAACTAGTTAGCATTAGATTCTATCTGTAGAATGTCTGGGTGAGAAAACTGATTCCTAATGCTACTCTTCCTTTCCCCAGACTCTGTTGACTGTTGACATGTCAAAAACAGTATCTTGCCTTTCCATTCACTCCATGTTTATTCTTGACCCTTGAGTGGAATTATATTTCTCTTTATGTGGACCTTGTACTTTTAAAGTGATAGTTATTCTTTGTTACCTACAGCTTTTTTTTTTTTTGCTTTCTATTGCAATTATTTTCTATATAATTACTTATTATCTATATATAAAAATGTGATTCACTTCACAAATAGCTGTCTTTAAGTGGTTCCTTTTTAAGTGTTTCCAACTCTTCACAGTTGGTGAAATTATCAATTACCTGTTTTTTTTGTGTGTGTAGTTTTATATATATAAATTTATATAAATATATTTATATTTAATATATATTAATATAATATAAATATATTATAAATAAATATTATATAAAAATATAAATATAAGTAGTTATATATATAAATTTATATAAATATAAATATTCACGCTCCACACCTTCTATCTAGCCTTAACTTCATACCTCTCTACTTTAACTTGTCATCAGGACAATTTTCCCACTCCCTTTTTCAACTGAAGTTGAAAACTTTAACCTTTTCTTACTTTTAATGAGCATCCCACCCAGACATTCTACGGATAGAACCTAATATATAAAATATATATTTATAATATATATATTTATAAATATATATTTATATATATAAATCTGAATTTTTTTTGGTACAGTTGCACTGGTGTGTGCTTCTGGTGCAGTAGTATGCCATTGATAATGGTGACAGTACTTTACACCTTTTTCTTACTTACACCAATATTTAATTTAGTAGGAGAACATCTAAGGACACTGATATATCCACCATAACTGGTAAAGTTAACCTAGGCTCTACAAGCTTAGTGTCTCAGTTAGTAGATACTGTGGGTGCAGAAAGGGAAGAAGTGTCTGTAGATATGGCAGTTTGTTAGACTCATAGGTAGACATCTTGGTAAATAGTGCCAATGAGAGTACTTTGTTCTCATGATAGAAATAGGGAAGAAGAGAAACCGTTCCGAAAGACTCTATCGAGTCTTCATGGCTGTGCCCTGAATTGGGTTTCAGCCTACTGGTGGCTGCAGAGCTGATGGGTGTAGAGGAGTATTAGCTGTTCCTGGGAAGCTTCCAGTGTGTTAAATCACGGGGAGTGCTTCCTGTTGGCTGAAATGGAAGAACAGACTGTGCCACTTGTTCTCACTGATGTGATGTTTTGCCCAAGTGCAGCGGACCAAGCAACTATGGACTAAGTCTGTTGAAACTGGGAATCAAAATCAAATTTCTCTCCTTTGTGTTGTTTATGTCACGGTGACCACAACACTAAAAGACAGGACATCCATAGTTCAATGGTAGAGCGAGGTGCACAGCCTTCTGATACTGGGTCGCGAGTGCCATAGAGCACTATAGAGTGGAGGAACGGGGAACCGCTCCATGGGAGAGTAGTTAACTTGGTGATGGGTGAGCCATGGGTGTCAGGATACCAAAGGATGACCTCACATCTGTCCATAAGATAAAATGGGACAGGTTGTTTAGGGTAAAGAATTTGAAAGAGTCAGAGCCATCCACATAACAGTTCATGGCAAACTTTAAGAATGGGCTTAAATGTGTTTGGGTTAATATTACTGGAGACCTGTTCTTTTCTGAAGGGAAATGGAGGAATAGGGGAATTGGGGGGGGGGGGATAGAGGGAGGGGAAACCGCAGTTGGGATGTAATATGAGGAAAAAATGAGCTTTAAAAGCAGTGCAGATAAGCTGGAAGGCAGAGGCACTAGAGCTCGATCTTGCCTGCAAGTTCAGTTGTAGTTCCTCCTGTGGCGCTGGCAAGGCGTGGCAGTCTGAACCATCTCAGGGCGTTCATGCTGCACACACTGCTGGAGTCTCTTCGTGGCTGGCTTGGTTATCAGCTCTGCTGTCAAGAGTTTCAGTACTTGTGTTCAAGCAAGCTTTGTGTTTATTAACTAATGGCTCCAAACTGTTAGAATGGTGCTGGGGCAGTGTGGGCATGCCAACGAGAAGCCACGGATGCTCCTTAAAAGTAAGAAAAGGTTAAAGTTTTCAACTTCAGTTGAGAAAGGGGGTGGGAAAATTGTCCCGATGACAAGGTAAAGTAGAAAGGTATGAAGTTAAGGCTAGATAGAAGATGTGGAGCATGAATAGGTGTGCCGCTTGCAGTCAGCCAAGGCAGGTAGGGTTTCGGTATGCTGAAGCACTGTAGTTTGCTGCTTTTGGCTGAAGTTGAAGAACAGACTGCACTACTGTCCTGAGAAAAGGAGCGTCATCAATAACTGTGGCAGACAAGATGCTGTATTCTGCTTTCTGGAGGTCTTTAGACAGGAGACAATTCACCAGTGATTGTGTCCCTGTGGTAGGAACACATAGCCTCTAACTGTCTTTATGATGGGCTTATCAGAACATAACCCCATGGGAAGTAAATGCGCATCAGGATTTTGTTTAATGACAAGACAAAACTTTAAGAAAATTACTACTCTGTGTGATGTGTGAGTATGGGTATGGACTTTGTGCAGTACATGTGTGGAGGTCCAGAGGACATATTTCAGAAGTCTGGCTTATCTAGCAAGCACTTACCCACTGAGCCATCCCAGCATCAGGATTTTAAACGATTCAATGTGTTTTTTTCAACTTTTTATGATGTATTATTTATCAGGTATTAAAAAAATTTTCTCCTTACTCATAGTTTCAACTTACAGTGGGTTTATTAGATTATAACTCCATCATAAGTTGAGCATCTGTCTTAGTTAGGGTTTCTACTGCTGTGATAAAACATGACCATAAGCAATTTGGGGAGGAAAGGATTTATTTCGCTTACTTTCATACCACAGTTCATTGTTGAAGGCAGTCAGGGCAGGGGCTTGAACAGGGCAGGAACCTGGAGGCAAGAGCTGATGGAGGGGTGGTGCTTACTGGTTTGCTCCTACTGTGAACTGTCTGGATTCGGCATGATTCTTAGCTTCATTAGTTACGTAGAGCTTTCCCTAAAATGTCTGCTAATTCTTAGTGACTTCATAACTTACAATGGTACTAAAAATTGTGATCTCTGGACATGTTTGTTCTTGGGCCTAGTCACCAGTGAGCCTCAGTTGTAAAATAATCTAATGTAGTTTGTCATTGGCCAACTCTATGAGAATTCCACAGTACTAATCGGAAATAGTTAGTTTTTAACTTTCCCTACCTCAAAATCATGGCAGCAGATGAAGCCAAAGGCCAGCTAAGGTTTTACTTTGTCCTGCTCCTGGTGCTCATTCCCAACATCTAGTTCCTCCTCGTTTTCATGGAATGTGGCTGCCCTAACTGCCTGATGCTGCATTGCCTGTGTATCTGCTGTAGAAGTTGCTAGAACATTTTCTTCCCAAGGCCGTTTTCAAGCAGTGATCAACCAGTTCTGCCTCGAAGGATTGGGTTAAATGGCCCTCCAGGTGGCCTCACTTGGAATCTTTTGTTTAGTTTCCTTCCTTGACTTACTTCCTTCAGAGTTTTTCCAGACAATATTTGGTTGACTCTTAGGAGAAACTGGAGTACAAAATGGTAAAGAGAAAGTCTACTTGAGTTGCTCCAAGTAGCAAATAAGGTGACACAGATTGAAATGTGTTCCTAAGGCATAGAAATTTCCAACAAGTTTTAAAGACAAAATCCCAGATAGGTGGAGGAATTACATCAGCTGTTTGCCAGAAGTTTTGTGCTGGCAGAGAAGCAGTGTGTTGTAAGAAAAGGGACTGGATAATTTAAAGAAACAGCAAGTTCTCATTAAAAGAGGGAAAAAAAAAAGAAAGTCTTGGGGAAGGGCTGGTGCCTGCCTGTAATCTCAGTCAGCACTTAGGAAGGGGGATAGGATTCCTCCTTAGCTGTACTACATAGCAAGATGGAGGCTGGCCTGCCCTGTGTGAGACACCCTGTTCCAAACAAACAGGAATTCTTAAGAAAGGAAGAGGTAGATGTGACATGACCCAGGTGGGCCTCTGTGATAGTGGCATGCTTCACTCGAATGAAACTTTAGATCTCACCAGTTAAACCACAGAATGGAACACACTGGATAACACCCAAGTTTATTTGACTCTTGGACAATGTATTTTATTACTTTATGATATTTAGGTTTTATATCCAGAGTCAGTTGTGGTAATTGCCTTTTTAGATGTACTTCACTTTGGTTTCATATTTAATATTGTCTTATTTAGGGATTTCTATCTCTGTGAAGAGACACCATGACCATGGCAACTCTTACAAGGGAAATATTTAACTGGGGTGGCTCACTTACAGTTTCAAAGGTTCAGTCCATTATCATCATGACATGATGGAGAGCTTAGTGGCATGAAGGCAGATGTGGGGCTGGAGTAGCTGAGAGTCCTACATCTTCCAGGTAGCAGGAAGTCAACTGAAAGTCACATTAAGGGAAGCTTGAGCAGAAGAGACTTCAAAGCCCACCCCCCAAAGTGACACACTTCCTCTAACAAGGCCACACCTCCTAATAGTGCCCTGCCCATTAAGGGCCATTTTCTTTCAAACCACCACATTCTACTCCTTGGCCCCCAAAGGCTTATAGCCATATCAAAGTATTCAGTCCAACTTCAAAAGTCCCCATAATCTATACCAGTCTCAAACTTGTTTCAAAGACTCTTCTGAGACATATGGCAATCTCTTAACTGTAATCTCCTAGTAAAAATCAAAATCAAAAAGCAGATCATGTGCTTCCAACATATAATGGCACAGGATATACATTACCATTCCAAAACGCAAGGAAGGGAGCATAGCGAGGAAATACTGGACAAAAGCAAGACCAAAAACCAGTTGAGCAAACTCTACAGTCTGCAGCTCTATGTCTAATGTCAAAAAGCTCTTCAGATCTCCAACTCTGTTCAGCTTTGTTGACAACAACACACTTCTTTCTCTTGGGCTGGTTCCACTCGCTGATAGCAGCTCTCCTCAGCCAGTATCCCATGACTCTGGCATCTCTAACATATTGGGTTATCCAAGGTAATTCAGGCTTCAACTTCACAGCTTCATGCAATACTCTGCCTCCATTCAGGGACACCCCTGGCACATGCCTGGCCTCAGCAGCTTTCTTTAGGGGTGGAGGCAAATTCCATAACCCATTTCTACTATCCTTAACTCTAAAGCCAGAACCATGTGGTCGAAGTTGCCAAGTTCTGCTGCTTAATGGGGCTGGAACATGGCCCCCTTGTTAATTCACATCTTTACCAGCTTTCTGTCGTCGCTGCCTGAGCTTGGCTGTCCTGAAACTTGCTCTGTAGACCAAGCTGGCCTCTGCTTCCCAGTGCTAGGATTAAAGGTGTGCCCCACTATACCTGACTCTAAGCTTTTCTTCAGTTCCTTTTCACAAGTTGGAAACTTAGCTGGGTAGGAAGCTTGCCCTGAGGCCACCACTCCCTTATTCCATTTCTTAATCTGTTCATCTCCTTGAACACAGGATTTAGTCCATTCCACTTCCTGGTGCCCTCTTTCTCCTCAAAACTTACATTTTGTAGTTTATCCTGCTCAGCTTGCTCCTTTTCATTATAATTCTTCATTAGAGTTACCACTAATAATCCATGTAACAGAGTCTATACTAGACTATTTTGAGATTTCTTCTGCCAATGCAATAAATTCAAAACTCTTCATTTTAGCCTCAGGTAGACTCTTCAGACAAGGGCAAAAGGCAGCCACTTTCTTCACCAAAATATCACAAGAACAATCTCTAGGCAACATACTAAAATTCTCCTCGGAAACCTCCTAAGTGAGTCCCCAACAGTTCACATAACTCTTAGCACCTCTGTCTTCCATGCTCCTACTAGTATGGCCCATTAAGCAGTGCTGAAAGCATTCTACTGCTTTCAGAACCCAGAGTACCAAAATCCAAATTCTTCCAAACAAAACATGGTCAAGGCTTATTACAGCAATACCCTAGTCGCTGGCACCAACTTCTCTATTAGTTAAGTTTTTTTTTAATTAAGAGATTTTCTAATCATTTTACATATCAACCTCAGATTCCCCTGTCCTCCCTCCTACCATTCCCCAGCCTCCCCCCCCCAACCCACCCCCCAGTTCCACCTCCTCCAAGGCAAGGTCTCCCCTGGGGATTTAGCTCAGCCTGGTAGATTCAGTTGAGGCAGGTCCAAGCCCCTCCTCCCTGCACCAAGGCCGAGCAAAGTGTCTCAGCATAGGAACTAGGTTCCAAAAAGCCAGCTCATGCACTAGGAACAGGTGCCAGTCCCACTGCCTGAGGCCCCCTAAACAGTTCAAGCTAAACAACTGTCTTGCTTATCCAGAGGGCCTGGCCCAGTAATATGCGGGCTCCTCAGCCATTGTTTTTTAATTGCAGTGAAGAGACACCATGACACAGCAACTTGTAGCAGGAATCTTAAAGACTCTTATTAATAAAACAAACCCGGAGCCAAGTATTGGGGTGAACACTGGAAGATCAGAGAGACAGAACAGGCCACAGCTAACCTCACCTGGCCAACTTCTCAGCTGATCTTGTTTCCTCAGACTGGAAGCCTCTGTGTCCTCATATCCGAATGGCTCTCAGCTGAACTGCTCAAAACCTAAAAGCTTAACCAGCCAAATGCTTCCAGTTTTTGGTCCTCACGCCTTATATACCTTTCTGTTTTCTACCACCACTCCCTGGGATTAAAGGCTCGCTTTCTGGGATTAAAGGCATGTGTCACCATGCCTAGCTGTTTCCAATGTGGCCTTGAACTCATAGAGATCCAAAGGGATTTCTACCTCTGGAGTGCTAGGATTAAAGGTGTGAGTGCCAGATAAGTTTATTAGAGTGCACAATATTTTGGGGAACACAATACCATCACAACAACTCTTTTCTTTTTTTTTTTTTTTTTTTTTTTTTTTTTTTTTTTTTTTTTTTTGGTTTTTTCGAGACAGGGTTTCTCTGTGTAGCTTTGCGCCTTTCCTGGAGCTCACTTGGTAGCCCAGGCTGGCCTCGAACTCACAAAGATCCGCCTGGCTCTGCCTCCCGAGTGCTGGGATTAAAGGCGTGCGCCACCACGCCCGGCTCACAACAACTCTTATAAGGAAAACATTTAATTGGGGGGGTCTTGCTTACAGTTTCAGAGGTTCAGTCCCTTAAAATCATGAAGGAGAGCATAGGGGCTTGCAGGCAGGCGTGGTGCTGGACCTGAGAGTACTACATCTTGGAGCTAACAGGAAGTCAACTGACTCACTAGGTGGTATCCTGAGCATAGGAAACTTCAAAGCCTGCCTCCACAGTGACACACTTCCTCCAACAAGGCCATACCCACTCTAACAAAGCCCATCTCCTAATAGTGCCACTCCCTATGAGATTATGGGGGGCAATTACATTCAAACCTCCACAAATATTGTTACATAAAATATCCTATTTTTAAAAATTTTGTCCATGAATACCAATGCAGTGCTGATTTGAACGAGCCTGTTGTAAAAAGACATTTATGAAGCATTATGGAGATGTCTCCATTGATAAAGTGCTTCCACAACACAGCAGTTTGGCTCCCTAGCGTCCAGGTAAAAAGCCAGGCATGATGATGTAAACCTGTAGCACTGGGGAGGCAGAATTGGTCACTGGAGCCCAATGACCAGCTAATCCTGTTGAATCAGTCAGCTCTAGGTTCATTGAGAAATCCTGACTTAAAAAGTAAGATAGAGACAGCAGCCAGCAATCTCTGAAGTCCACACACATGTAAGCATGTACATACATTCAGATATGCCTATTTGAACACACACACACACACACACACACACACACACAAAACCTATAACATTAGAGCTAGTTCAGATACCATGATCCTAGAAGACAGCAAAGGAAATTTGATTGCTAACAGAGGTTAGATGTGTCAGAGTATTATTGTTAGCCTTGGTGGACATTTGATAATGGCGTTGTATCTTATAAGAAAATGTCTGTATTTCCAGAGAGAAGTATAGAATTTGATATGCAGGATTTATATTAACACCGAAATTCAATAAATGAAGTAGATACCAGTTTTCTTTTAATTATAATACAATCTGGTAGGAGAAAGGATTTAGTTGAGCTCACAGTTTCAGGGCGGGGAAGGTTTGGCAGCTTGGCACCCATGGCGTAGGGAGCTTGTTATGTCTCCCCCGTTTAGGAAGCAGAGAGACCTGGCCTGTTCTTAGCTGTAACTCTAACTGTGCCCCTTGATTCCTACATCTGCCAGGTAGGCCACCAATCCAAAGGTTGCCCAACTCCCAGACAGTACCACCAGCCGGGGACCAAATACTCAAACACAGGAGCCAAGAAGGGCACACTTGGCATTCAAATCTTTTTTTCCAGACAGGGTTTCTCTCTGTAGCCTTGGTGCCTGTCCTGGATCTCGCTCTGTAGACCAGGCTGGCCTCGAACTCACAGAGATCCTCCTGCCTCTGCCTCCCAAGTGCAGGATTAAAGGCGTGTGCCACCATCGCCCGGCTTCAAATCTTAACATGACCTGACATATTAATGCAGAGGTACTACTATCAAGTTTTATGTTGCTATGAAGATCATAGAAAATAAGGTTTAACACAGTGGCCTTTGTAGTATCACCATGTAAGAGTCATCTCAATTTTAAAAGGGAAAGTACGAGAGAAAAATAAAGATGTATAATCACTTTAATGTGGCGTGAAGAGAGAAGTATATTGTGAATATGTAATTGTGCACATGAATATGGTAATCTAGAGCAAAATTTCAAATACTAAGGTAAAAGCTTGGCAAGGTGTAACATGTAAAGTACTTGAAGGATCAGAAGACAGTAGGGTCTTATGGACTTAGTTATGAACTCCAGAGGGATTCTGAAAGCCTGAGAATTGGATGAGGACTTTGTCTCACAGTAAAATTAGGCATTGGAGTCCTGGTGAGGGAGTACTAGTGATCTGATGTGACTGAAAACTCAGCATAGCAGAAGAGATACATTGGTAAGTGTAACTCAGACATTGTGAGTTCCCCTCCAGACCTATGCAGTAAAACAAATATCACAACATAAAATGAATCAAAAAAATTGTGGTTTCTCAGGATATGTTAGATTTATATAGTGCTGTAATTGAGCAATAACACTGTCTTTTAAAAGTATATGCAGTGATTAAAAATAAAAGTTTATTGCTAGAAAACCTCAGCAGTCTGGTAAGCCCTCAGTGAGTCATATTCTTAGTGAAAGGAGGGCTCCTGTTGACTCTCACTGATGGGGGGTGGGTTGCTGAAGGTTGGGGAGGGGTCACATGACCACTTCTGACCGCAAACTGACATGAAGACTGCCACATCAGTTGACACTGTCCCAGGGAAGCTGTGGGATAACAATTGGTGCTGTTGGATTTCCCTCAGCATTGTACTGAGCCCTCTCAGCACTAACTCTGCCATGCTTTCTCGGCTGTGTTTATGGATGCTCTGAATCCCGTGTTGTCATTTGAGCAGTGTTTACTGTCTTCATCAGGATTAATTTCCATCTCTAGAAACCACTCTGTGCCCTTCTGTAAAAATTAACTCCTCGGTTATTGAAGTTTTGTGGTGAAAGTCTAGTCACTCAGCTGCATATTTGGACTTCATTTCCAGTTCTAACATGAAATCTCAGCAACCTCTGTCCACACTTCTAGTTCTCTGGCTACCCCTACCATATCTTTAGTTGCTGCCTCCACTGGCCTTGAATTCCTTGGAATTGACAAATCACAGATGTCCATATTTGTATGGAGAATGTCGAATCCCTAATCCTTTACAGGTGGTTTTCAGTTTCCTTTGGCCAGAGCCATCAGGTGAATCGCTGTCTAAAGCAGGTGCACTCTTAAAAATCTGTTTCTTACATAAGATTTGAAGCTCCTCGTTGACCCACAGGCTTCAGGATGGATGCTGTGTTAGGTGTGACAGCAGCATTGAGCGTGATCTGCTGCAGTGGTAATGAATGGGTAGTATTTTGAAGAGAAGCCTTCCTCCGGAGAAGCGGGTCTCGGTAAGCCATGCCAAAGGAAGTACTGTCACCAAGGCTTGTTACTTCAGTTACACAGCACAGGGAGAGTGCATTGGTTATACTTCTAAAGGGAATTAGGGGAATATAATTTGGGGCATGATAAATACCACTTGCTTCAACTTAGGGTCATCAGCTGCATCTGCCCCTAACAAGGAAGTCGGGCCTACTCTGTGAAGCTCTGGAGCCAGGATGTCAGCTCCTCTGTCTGTGAAGGTCTTAGATGACATGTTTTTCTAATACGAGGCTGTTTTGTCTACCCTGAAAATGGTGTGTAATGGCACAGTGTCTGTCGCTGCATCACCTGGAGGACTTGCTGCAGTGTCTGTATCAGTATTTTCTGCTCCCTCTGCACTTCTGTCTCCAGACCTCATAAACCAACCTCTGCCGGCTTTATAGTTTTCTTCTGTACCTTCTGCACCTCTGGTCTTGATAGGATTAAGGTAAGGCCTTGCTCTCATTAGGCTTTGGCTTTCGGAATGCCATAGTTAATCTTCCATCCAGTTGATCAAAATATTCCCTGTCATCAGTGGGGCTGTTTAATCCTCTTGTCATTCAAGTGTACACAGCAATAGCAATGTCAGTTTGCTTCTAGAACTTTCCTTTGCTTTTACTACTTAGCTAGTTGGCATAAGAAACATGATTGAACATACCATTCCTAAGCATTTCCAGCTTTTGATTTAAGCTGATAAGTGTCTAGAGTGTGTATTTCACTTGAACACTTAGGATATGTTGTAAGATTATTATTTGACCTAATTTCAGTGGAGAACAGGAAGTTAGTGATTCAATCAGAACACATAGAAGCTTTATTAGGTTCATGGTCTCATAGAAGTGTGTTTCATGGTGTCCCAAAACAGTAGTGATTCTGATAGCAAAGGTCACTGATTACAGATTACCATAATACGTAATAACAATGAGTCAGACCTGGAACCCTAGCCATTTGAGATTTTGAGACCACTGAACCACACATTCAGGATACAGATGGAGTTACAGGCCAGCCTGGGCTACTTAGTGAGACTGTCTCAACATAAGAAGTGAAAGGGCTTACCTAGTGTGTGTGAGGCCCTCAGCTCAGCTCCTAGCAGCAGTCCCTCTGTCCCGGTCTCAGAATCGAGGGCGTGACTGAACTGTGACAGTGATACAAAGGGAGCCGGTGCTTCCGGAAAAATAGACTCAGTCAGTGCAGGATGGTCACAGCCTTCAACTTATCAAGACTACGATGCCTGCAAAGGCAGTACTACAGGATACACTTGGGTCTACAGGGAGTGAAAAAAAAAATAAACTTCTACAAGGCATTAAAGATGTGTAGTACCCATGGGAGAAGACTACAGTGTGATTTCCACAGAATTTGGAGGAAAAGGTGTGCTGAATCAAGCTGCACTCTCTCTATGAAAGCAGTAGGCATTCTGGAGCCTGCAGGAATTGCAGCTGTAGCATCAGTTAGCGCAGCCACCGCCGCCGCACTAGTTACTGAGTTCCAGCTGGCAGACTGCGGCAGGAGGGAGGAATTTCGAGTAGGAGAGCTGATAAAATGACTGCTGATGAACTTGGAGTCCAGGGTCAGAGAGACCCAAGATGAAGCAATGAAGCAGTGAGCTCAGAACAAACACTTACAAATACAACCAATAAAGTTGAGTTTGAGCAGATGTGAGCATACACATTTCCACATTTATCATAGGAAAAAAAATGCTGTCTATAGTTCAAATAGATGTTACAAAACTATGTTTTGATACTTTTCTGTGTCTTATAAAAGGATCATTTATTTGAAGAAAGATCATTCTAAATGTTTAACTTCTTCAGATTAATTTCATTTCTTTTTTTAATAAATTCAAATAAATAGAATTTACATGTTAAATCTTTGAAATTGCATGACCAGTGTAATCTCAATTCTTAAAAACTGTAACAAAGTGGTTAAGAGTCAGAACCCTTGATTCAGTTTGCTAATGTGGTAGATAAGAGTCAGAATCCTTGATTCAGTTTGCTAGTGTGGTAGATAATGCTACTGATCTGTCTGCATTCATCTGTAAAATGCAAACACTCTCAGTTTATCCATAAAAGCTCTTACCACGATTCGCACTTCTTTATGTGTGTGTATGTTCACACATACATGTGTGCCATGGCACATACATGGAGTCAGGACAACTCGCCCAAGCCAGTTCTCTCTTCCATCATGCAGGTCTCAGGAATTGAGCATAGGTTGCTAGGCTTGGCAGCAAGCGCCTTTACTCAGCCTCTTTGCCTTCTCCGTATGAAGTTGTTATTATGTAATATTTCTGACATGTTTGCCATGGTACCTCTTCTAGCTCCTGATATTTATAGGTATAGATCTGTAACCATTCTTACCAAATGTTAGTGGAGTTATTTCTGAGTAGTAGTGAAGTTTAGGTTGCGTTTTTTCCTTCTTTATACAAATCTATATTGGTTGAATTTTTTCTTCAGACAAATAATGCAAAGCTCTCTCTTTAAAATCAAGAGGAATTTTAATTTTCTCTCTCTCTCTCTTTTTTTTTTTTTTGCATCTGAGGTTACAATTGATAGGCCTAGAGATCTGTGTTTTTAAAATGTTCCTCACATGATTCTGATGATGTGTAAGGCTTAGAAGGCACTTGGCATCGACAACTTCCTCCCACCCAAGCAAACCCCCATAGTGTGCAAGATGATTGAGCGATGTCTGCTTCCGGTCTAGTCTCCTGCAGTACAACTGTGAAGAATCTGAGACGGTGGACATGATTTTATCAGAAATTGAACTGAGCTTTGGGAATGCATTCCACCTTCACAAGGTGGCTGCTTTGTTTCGGGACAGGAAAGAAAATAGTTGACAAATAGTCATAAAGGCAGGAGTCCTTGAAATTGGAAGGAGGACAACAACAAGGAGGAGCCAGCATATGCTGACTGATGATGCTCTGAAAACAGTTAAGTGTGGATGGCAGGCATCAGAGCATCCCAAAATATTTTTAAATTGGAAACAAATTATAAAACACCAACCACAACTGTTTCTCTGCACCTCTTCTAGAAAGACGTTAACTGAGTTTTGCTTAGCTTTATTGCCGCCTCAACTCTTTTCTTTCTGAATTGGTATAGTCAGCCTTCTATATCCATGCATTCCACAGCCATAAATTGAGCCAACCATAGATTAAAACTATTGGATAAATGCAGATGTAGTAAACATATACAGATGTTTTTCTTGTTCTTATTTCCTAAGCAATACAGTATAAAAACTATAAAAGCATATCATTTATATTGTATTCAACATTGTGGGTTCTTTAAATATGCTGAGAGTACAGTAGGAGGATTTGTTATATGCAAGTCCCTTTCCATTTTCTGTAAAGGACTTAGCCATTTGTGGATTGGGAGATTCCTGAAGAGTCCTGGAACCAGTTTTCCCACTGAGAAGGAAGAACAGCCCTAAATGTTCAGAGGAGAGCCGTGCCAAATCCCTAGCTCACCTATCTTGACTACTTTTTTTTGCTTGCTTTCCTAGTTATCACTGACTCACTGTTTTACCAGTATCTCCAGACAATCTGCTGTACTTTTTCAGTTGTTCTCATGTGCATTGATTAATGTAGATGAGCCTAGTCAAGCGTTCTGTAAATACAGTGGTGAAGCTCTTTTAGTTTTGTGGTTGTGATACGGTGATTATTGGCTTTTGCATTTTGATTTAATAGAACACTGACTTGTAGGTTCATCTCCTTGTATGCTTGTTGTCCTTTCTGTGAGTGGTGATTGTTTGAAAAATGAGGAATGTGATAGATAAAACCCTGACTTTTCTTAACCAGGTAGATCTGGGTGCAAATCTGTGCTTTGTATTGTGCTAACCATTTACATAAAATGGAAAGGTATTTGCATGACACCTAACGACTTCTCGTGTTATCATTGGATTACTTATACTGCCTGATATAGTTATACTGTATTGTGTTGGAACTAGTGTCAGGAATAAGCCTGTATTACCTGTTGACTTTCAAAGATTGTGTGTGTGTGTGTGTGTGTGTGTGTGTGTACGTGTGCATGAAAGCCAGGAAAGGCCTTCCATAGAGTCAAATTGTAAGTACTTGCAGGCTACCCAGTTATTACATGGGTGCTGAACTCTGGTTTTCACGATTATGCAGCAAGGTCTCTTAACTGTTGAACTATTTCCCAAGCTTGACTTTTTAAATTTTCTATTTTCTTGTCTATAAAATGGACATTTTGAGAATGGAAACTGAAATTATATGTGGATAGTACCTAGCATATGATAGATGCTTAGCATTTAAAATTTTTTCTTGGCGAATGGGAAATTATATACTTAAGGCCACCCTCACTGGTTGTTAGCAAACTTAAAAAGTAACTTGGTTGGGAAGTAGTTCAGTAGGTATTCTTTGAGCCCCTGATATTCTAGGGACCATACTAAATCTGATGATATTCGGATGCCATGCAGGACGTGGTAAGCCAGTGGGTTAACAGAGAGAGGCTTGAGCAGCCAGAGTCTACATCCAGCAATGTTGTGAAACAAGTCTTTGGAGTAGGAGCCAACAGACTTTTGTTAAGGGCTAGGTAAAGCTTTATTGGGCATGTTTCTTCTATTGCAGCGGTTCAGCACTGATTTGGAACCAGCCACAGTCAGCATACACAGGAATGGAGGGATGGGCATGGATGCATTTAGATAAAACTTCATTGCAAAAACAAGGACCTATGGCCATTCCCTACCCACCCAGGCTGGATGGCTTTTATGCTTTTTTTTTTTTTTTAACTGTTGATAATTTATTATTTGTGGTAGCGTAGCACACAGACTGAGTATTAATTACTCAGAATTATGTTTCTGTGGAAGTGGTTAAGGATACAGGCCATTCTGTGAGGGACTACATGCATTTAATTGTCCTACTGTTTTAGATTGTTCATCTCAGGCTGCTTGCTTTGTTTCTGGAAATGCTCAGTCTCCTTTTCATGGAACTCATCTTCATGGTGTTTCTTCAAGACAGCCAGTTGGTCTCTAGTCTTCCCTCCCCAGAGCCCCCACTGGCTTCTCAGATGGAACCAGTGATCCTGTCCAGGCTCTCCTACTCAGAGAGACGTGGCTTTACATGTTTAAAGAACAGGATGAAACAGAGACAGTCTGTAGCTCACAAAGCCCGAAGCATTTTTGATTTCTGGTTCTTCACAGAATTTGCTAACTCCTCATTGGAGAATAGAGTAAGTGATGATTGCTACAAAAGTTGACGGCCAAAAATGAAAATGATCCTGGCAGACAAGCTCGGGTCATGGAGGATCTCTGGCTCTGCCAGCAGTAGCGAGTCCACCTGCTACTTGCTTGGGATTGTTCACAGAGGGCTGTGAACAAAGCATAGGCAAGGAGGCGGTAAATACTACTACAAATGTTTCCCTACACAAGGTGTCAGCTTCCCATGAAGACTAAAGCTCAGAATTTTTTTCTTGATAATGTCGATTGCTTGATAATTTTATAACAGGATGCTAATTTTTAAATTATTATTTATTACTTTTCTTTTTTTACAGAAATACACTCTCGGGAAATGGCCTCTAAATCTTGGGTGAATTTTTTAACCTTCCTCTGTGGATCAGCTATAGGATTTTTTTTATGCTCTCAACTATTCAGTAATTTGTTGGGAAAAGAGGTTGACACCCAGCCTAATCTGCTTCATAATGATCCTCATGCTAGACATTTGGATGATAATGGACACAGTCACCCCAAGGGACAAGTGAACTTCAATGCTGACTCTAGCCAACATAAAGGTAAGGTGTGTGTTGTAAGAAGTGTGTGACTGTTGAGTGTGCTGGAAAGTTACATACATCTCAGTATATTGCCATCTACACCTGTTGATTGAAATGAGCCTTGTGTGTCAGATATTAAGGTGATTTTTGGTCTGCTTGCCTTGGGAGAAAAACCCAAGATTTATTTAAGGGTTAATAATTTTAAATTAGTTTTAAATGGAAGTGGTTCATAAACCATGATATAGAGAAAGACATGAGTTTGGAGAAATTTTTCTTTAGGGTCAGTTTTGTTAGGATTTATATGAACTGTCTGGTTTCTGTTACCCTAGAGAAACACATAAGATGTGTATATCTTAATTTACATTTTTGTCAGTGGTTAACCAATCATTTTTCTTTTTGAGGGTCAGAGAGGTGTAGAAGTAACGAAAGTAAGTGTACATTACAGGGCTTTTCTCCTGGTGCTTAGCACTGAAACTAGACTTTTTCAGTGCAGTCTTCTGTGTATCCCTTGAATGTTGGTTTCTCTGTGTTTCTGTTCTTTAGCTCTGTCTGTATGATGTCACCAATTCTTGAAACTTTCATTCCTGCCTTTTCCTAACTGAGTTTATATCTTCAGCCTATTTCCAGACAACGAGAGAAGACATTATTAACACAATACAAACATCTCTGCAACTGATTGATTTGGTAGAACAGAATACAAGTAGGTTAGGAGTGATTGGAATTGCAAAATGGAAAAGCTCCCTCTGCTTGAGAGTTGGTTCTTTTATCATCTTAGCAGTAAATTGTGTCTTTCTACCTCTCATACATAGATTAGGGGTTAGGGTATCAAAACCTGGTTGTGTGTTATCAACTAATGCTGCACATGCGTAGTGTAGCAGATTGTCATGTTGCATGACTTTCTGCACAGTGATCTATGGTGTTCTGTGTTGTTACAGACCAGTTCACTTGCTGTGTACTTACTCTGTTGCACAGCTCCCTGTCTTCAGATGATTAAGGGAGGCCGCTGAACTTCACTGTATGCACATGTATTTGAAAAATCTGACCTTCCTAGGCCACAGACTGTGGATAATGCTAAACATTCCCTGACCCCACTCTCAGTGTGTAAATTAAACTCCTTTCCTCCCCACTCCCAGAATGCTGTTTTCCTGTTTTCTCCTTATTTTATATGAACAACCAGTAGTGTGACCTGGAAACTATGAAACTGGGGGACATACTTATTTTCTCATCTCAGTTGGTTCCAGTTCTTACTGAATTCTAACAATTCTGCATTGCCCTTTTCCAAGATCTCTTCTCTTAGTCCAAGTGTGTTTTCCCTAAGTCAGGCTTGCAGCTACCTGCACATCCTTCTACTTGATATGCCCATGCCTTTTCTTCTAGAGAGCTTTTACTGAGGACCCTGTCCTGCATCATTTTTAGTGCCGCACCATTTCTTCCCTTCTCTGTTTTGCCCACGTTCTTAGATCACTGCTCTCATTTAGTAATCCCCACAGTTTCTTTTCCCTTAGCACACAGAACTCTTTGAACATACATCTGTCCGACTGGATGGAGAGATGGCTCAGATGGTTAAGAGTACTAGCTGTTTTTTTTCCAGAGGACCTGGGTTTGATTTCCAGCACCCAAATTGAGGCCTACAACAGGTTGTACCTCCATTTCCAGAGGGATCTGATACCCTCTTCTGGCCTCCATGGGCACTTTATGCCATGTGCATTACAGATATACAGACAGGCAAAACACCCAAACATTTAAAATAAATATATCTTTTTCAAAAATAATCCTATGTCACTGCATTTCTTACTGTGCAGCAATTACTGGTTTACTTGTGAAGTTCCCTGCTAAACTGAATTCTGCTCTAGTAAGAAATGTTCTTGTTCATATTTCTACTTCTGTGCTAGCACATTTATTAGAACAAAAGAACTAATAAAAAGACTGAGAGGACCTACCAGATCCCAGCTGTGGGAGTTAAGCTGTCTTGTCCTACATATACCGTTTTTGCTGTCCACTTTGGTGTGTCTGTGTGACTAAGAGATTGATTTCTTAGTTCCATGAGCAGTGGATGCTTTCTAACAACAGATTGTAGAGTTGCCTGCTCTGGATTGAGTTTTTGATACTCCATGGCATGAGAATTCTTTCATGCCACCTCACCTTTTCTTCTGTTCTTTTTTAGTCAGTTAACTATTTAATCCTACCTCATTGTTAATCTTTTACAGGACCAAGGCTTCAACAATTAATTGACCTTTCCCCTAAAAGTGTTGCACCTTCTTAGGATTAACTAGAGCTTTCTTATCAAGTGTAGCTTATAGATTCATACTGGTCTGTAACTAAGTAAGTGTTGAAATCAGGAGAAAAGTAGTGATTTGCCAAATAATTTTGTCTAGATCTAAAAATAGAGATTCAGTGCTTGTATTTTAAATATTCCAAAGCTGAGAGTTTTCTATTGATTAATTGTTATCATATCTATAAAAGTATAGGCCTCTAGCAATTGGAAATAAAGATTGCTCCTTTACCACATATCATTTAAAAAGCCCTGGTCTATGGCCACATACTTATGTACATACGTAAATATGTACTAATTAAGTGCAAGTTATTAATAACAATAAAGCCACAAAGAGGACATGGAGTTGGGGGAAGAGGGGGTGGGACACTAGGGAGCTGGATGGACATAGTGGTAGATGACCATATACACTGTATAAATGTATACAACTCGTGAAGAAGAAAAGTGGTTTTAAAAAGCACTAGTCTAGATGTTCTAATTGAACTCTTCCTCTAGACCAGTGATGCTCACATTTTGGTGGACAGCCTGAGAATTGTTTATACCCAGGTTATGGGTCAGTTTCAGTTCTTAAGCTCAGTACTGTGTGTAGTAGGCATTTTCATCAAACCTTGTTTGTGGTATTCTGCTGTATGTTCTGACAGGAGCCTCCTATGTCTTTGCAAACTGGAAGCTTACAGAGACACTGCTCTAGATAATTCCAGAAATCCTACCTCTACCCATTGCTCTGTTCTGTTTCTAACTGCTGGTTTGCATTTGGGAATGAGTACATAGTACTATCTGAGCAATTTCAACCCTACATTAACTCCTATGCTTTGAAGTGATGGCATCATCAAACTCTTCAAGAACACCTCAGGGTACTTGTCAAAATTTATAACAATTGACTCATGACATTCAAAACTGAACTGACTTGAGCAGCATGTTTTGCTTGTTGTTTTTATTCTTCTGTCTTTTAGAAACTCATTCACAGCAGTGAGAAATTCCCAGGAATGCTCCTCTACTTTCTTTGTAGTATTAAGTAGCAAGGAGAGACTGTGTGAGATGGTCTTTGAGTATGGATTGCTGGCTCTGGGTGGGGCCTGCTACACTACTGCACTTCAACCAACTTCCCAGAGGATGTTGGTATTTTTGGTCAATTCGATCAGGTAGTAAGCACTTAGGAGCTGGTAATGCTTCAGAGATGTTGTGGATGAAACTGGCAATAAATTAGAATGTCAAGTGATGTTAGGTTGTGTTTTTCTCAAAGTCATTAATAACAGATGGGTAAATAGAGCCTTGGAAATAATTTATGAAAAGTTGTTTTGGTATGATTTATTAGGATTTTACATCCATGTAAATGTAACTTTTAAAAATGTTTATTTGATAGATGAGAACACGGACATTGCTGAGAACCTCTATCAGAAAGTTAAAATTCTTTGTTGGGTTATGACAAGCCCTCAAAACCTAGAGAAAAAGGCCAAACATGTCAAAGCTACATGGGCCCAGCGTTGTAATAAAGTGTTATTTATGAGTTCAGAAGAAAATCAAGACTTCCCTGCTGTGGGATTGAAAACCAAAGAAGGCAGAGAACAACTCTACTGGAAAACAATTAAAGCTTTTCAGTATGTGCATGACCATTATTTAGAAGATGCTGATTGGTTCATGAAAGCCGATGATGACACTTACGTCATACTGGACAATCTAAGATGGCTGCTGTCAAGGTATAACCCTGAACAACCCATTTACTTCGGGAGGAGGTTTAAGCCGTATGTGAAGCAGGGCTACATGAGTGGAGGAGCAGGGTATGTACTAAGCAAAGAAGCCTTGAGAAGGTTTGTTGATGCTTTTAAAACAGAAAAATGTACGCATAGTTCCTCCATCGAAGACTTAGCACTGGGAAGGTGCATGGAAATTATAAATGTAGAAGCTGGAGATTCCAGAGATACCACTGGGAAAGAAACTTTCCACCCATTTGTACCAGAACATCACTTAATCAAAGGTTATCTACCAAAAACATTTTGGTACTGGAATTACAACTATTATCCTCCCGTAGAGGTAAGTCTAGATGTTGTTATTACTTTACAAATACTTGGGTTGCACTTCTGTTTACTTGAAAATAAAACAACAGACTAGTTAATATGCATATGTTTCATTAGTATCAATAACTGAAATCTTTTTTAATATATAGAACGACAGTATAACAAAGCAGATGAGAATAGAGGCCCCAGCCAGTCATTCGGTAGACATCTATTGATACCGCTGTATGCCAGTCACTAGCATATGGAAGTCAGTACATCAAGTTCTACACAAAGAGCTACCAAATAAATAAGCACACTCATAAAGATGTGACTTTAGATAATGACAGAGCCATAACCCAGAGCCTGTGTGTTATGACTCGTTTGACAAACTTCTATCTCCAGAAGTATTTACATAACAATTCATAACTAGCAAAATTATAGTTATGAAGTAGCAACAAAAATAATTTGATGGTTGGGGGGTTGCCACAACATGAAGAGCTGTATTAAAGGGTCGCAGCGTTAGGAAGGTTGAGAACCACTACACAAAAGAAAATCAAGGAGACTGTGACCTGAAGTGGGGTAGACTACCATACAGAGATGACCCTGAGCCAAACTTTGGGTAAGGCTAGCAAGTTGTGTGAAAATTTAAATAATGAGCCTTATAGTTATCAGGGGAGAAAATTAAGGTTCAGAAAGACTAGGTTCAAATCCTATTCTTCCACTTCATGGTTGGGTGATCTTGATGTACAAGATTTGGCTAGTCTTTGAGCCTCAGTTTCTTCATTTGTAAAACAGTTGTGATCTGTCTGTCATTTACTTGTAATTACAGTGTATTATAGCCTATGACAGTTTTTAATGATAAACATGGCTCTAGTTTGTATCTTAATGTACATTTCTCAGCTTTGTACCTGACTTCCATTGTCTTTACTAACTATCTCAGATGTGCACATCTGACTTGACCAAGTATAACTCTATTGACAGATGTCTTGTAGACAGTTGAGGCTTCTGTGTCCTTCCAGTCTAGTTCTCTTATCTCTTTCCCCTAAACACTGCCAGAAATTAAATGTTACTCATCACCATGTGAGCTTTTATATTTTCCTACATGTTGATACAAGCATAAATAAGTCAGCATTTGTTGTGGATTTTAAAATCAGATTATAGCACTTACATCTTCTTACAAAGTTCCATTTTTGCATGTTGAGATATATTGACATTGATATAGCTCTCTGCTTCATTCATCTGAATATGCTATAATTAATTTGTTTTACTGCTGATAGGAGAAAACCTACATACCTAGTATAAGCACCACTACAGTGAATTACTCAATGAGGCTAGGATTATCAAACCTGGCATTTCAGATTCTGTTATTGATTAGCAATGCCTTTAGGAAGTCACTAGCTCTTAATGCTGTCTTTTCTGGCCCTAACATATAAATAGTACACTTCCGGGTACCACTCCAAGCCAGTATTTCCAAATGGTATACAACGTTTTCTGTCTACTGTTGGAAGACTTGATGTTCTGCTTTACGTTCTGAACCCCTTCTTATATAAAAACACGTTCCCATTCACCATTACAATCATGTAACAGATATACCAGGATATTTCATAAAGAGTGTCAGAAATTCCATACAGGCACAGCAGTAGCAAAGGGACACATTGCTTGCCATTCTGTAAGCAGTAGAATATCCTTCCTTCTTTTTAAGGGTACTTTTAAAAGGGGCATGTTTAACAGTATGCTTTATAAGAGCAAAATAAAGTATCTTCTACTTGAATCATAATGGCTTTTAAATTGTAAGGGTTTTTTTTCCCTTATAAAAATATATTCCAATAGGCTGAAGATTCTAAAACAAAATGCGAGTATTGAAATTGTATAAATCTTCTAAAATTTATCAGAAAGTTCTAAAACACCCAGCATGGAACCAAAATACTATTATTCAATTATCTTACAATAATTTTTCTCTTTGCAGTGTGAATTCTTTTTTTCAAGTTTCTAAATGTACATAAAAATGTAAAAATGTACATTTTTCTCTGTAATAATCACTAAGAATATGGATTTTATTGTTGCTTTGGAGTTTGGGTTTAATTGTTTTGTTTTGGTCTCTATTCTTTTGTGTGAGAAAGGAGGCTGGCCTTGAACTTGCAGTGACGTTCCAGTGTCTGAGTGCTGTGATTTCAGAGTTGTGCCACTACACTTGCTTACAAAATTGTTTAGGTAGCCAGTTAAGACATAGATAGGTTGATCAGAACTGTGGAGTTCAGAAACGACAGAATCTAATTTACTCTTTATTTCAGGGTCTTTTTTTTTGTACATTAACTTTAGTCTGTCTGAAACATAGTCTGAGATGGAGAGCTCCTGATTTTTTTCATGTTGTTATAGTTTCATTTCTTAGACTTACGTAGTACAACCTCATCATATACCATAGCATCACCTGTAGGAGGGGCAGAGCCTGGGGTTCTAGTCCTGTGTGGTTCTTTGGGGATTTGGCCCATATTGTTTTGAACCTTTTACCTTTAAGATTTTTTGAACCATTAAGTCTGTATTGCTCTCCCTCTTTTTCTTTCTGAAAGTGTTTTGACAACAGTCATGTAGCTTTCTTTGCATATAACTCATTAATTTAATGAAAATGGTATCTTTGCCCAGGAAGTTTTTGAATCGATGGTGAAATGTATAGTTTCCCTCGAGTTGTTGTATCTTTTGTTTGTTTATTTTAGATTTGGGGGGGTGACTTTTGCTTGTGTATATGTCTGCTGCTACAGGAGATCAGAGGAGAAGAGGGTGTGGGATCCTCACACTGCAGTTTTGGGTGATAGTGAACCACTATGTGTGTAGGTGCTAGGAACTGAACCTGGGTCCTCCGCAGGAGCAGCAGCACTCTGAACCCTGGGCCCTCCCTCCATCTCCAGGGGGCTGCTCCTTAAAGATCCCCCTTCGTATTTAGTAGAGTTGGAACCATCTTACTTGGGCTTTTTACTTAACTGACATATATGAAACTGTAGACGATTTCTTTTCAGTACTGAACCTAAAGCATCACACATGCTAGGCACGCGCTTTACCACTGGGCTGTATCCTCAGCCCTCTGAGAACTTTTAAAACTAGCTTAGAATCTGCCTGTTGTAACATTGTTTATATCTGATGATTTTTTTTTCACTTGAAACTCTTGCCACACCCTCCAGTAGCTTGGAGTCACCTACAAGGGACCACTTTGTTTTCTTTCTAATAACTATAGTACTTTTTTACTTACTGTATTTTATTTATAATGCTTAAGAACAATATTTTAGCCATCCACTTAAAAATGTCAGGCAAATAAAGCCTTATTCTTTGTATAGCGACCCCTTTACTTTGAAGAAATCAAGAATTTTAAATGGTTAAGCACTAAATAATGTTGGAAAACACAGTTTTAGTTCAAGTGCTTCGGCAGTTCCAGGTTTGGTTTTAAATTCTTGAGAACTGAGAGAACTGTGGGCGTCTTACACCATCTGATGGGTTAGGCCCCTCTGCTTTCTCCCTCAATCTTGGATGCTTCAGTGTTATATATAACTAGTGGGAATGTGTTCAATGTGTGCTGCTGTGCCGCTTACTAACAATGTCCAATTCTGTTATTTTTTTAGGGTCCTGGTTGCTGTTCTGATATTGCAATTTCTTTTCACTATGTTGATTCTACAACTATGTATGAATTAGAATACCTCGTTTATCATCTTCGCCCATATGGTTATTTATATAGATATCAACCTGCCTTACCTGAGGATATACTAAAAGAAATTAATCAAGCAAACAAGAAAGAAGATACAAAAGTAAAGTTGGGCAACCCTTGAAAGCAGAACGCGAGTGGACTGAGGTTAAATGGTCTACATTGCACTGAAGGACTCCTGCCTTTCTGACAAAACCCTGAAATCCCATTGAGGAACCCATCTGAAGTGAACATTCCATATAGAAATTTTTCCAGTGGATGACTGTAATCTAAGCATTTAAAGAGCTGTGAAGTCTGTTAAAATGTGTTTTGATACAGTAATATATAGATATAAATATATATATATGAAGAATTTGTGTTCTTCAAATGGTGACAGAAGAGCTAGAAAGACTGTCCTGTTCCTGACAGTGTGTGTTGTCACTAAAGCTGGAGTGGTTCCGTTTGTAATCACCTGCTGCACCGCACCGGTAGAACACAGTGCTGAACAGATCTGCCTTAAAGCCAGAAAGAAATACTGTTGCTCAATAGACACTCTGCTCATGTGTATACGATACAAACCAGCCTCCCGGTTGCCGAATGAAAACTTTTCTGTGATTATATTACTTATAATTGGCAGTGTTTCCTCAAGAAGTAGGATGAGATTGACACTGAGCCCGAAGTTCACTAATAAACCACATTTTCTGATTACTATGGGCCTTGACTGCAGTATATGCTTAGTTCTATATATAATTAACCTTGTACCAAGTCCTCATTCTCTCCTCTCTAATGTCTGACTCTTGAATAACATTCTCACTGTTAATGCTTATTTACTCAAAGCATTGGCAGCATTCTATAAAACATGCATTTAAAAATACTCTGTTCCCAAATTCACCCTTTGTTAATTGTGGGTAACTTAATTAAATTGAACGCTATTTGGACAAGCTTTTCTTGTATTGGTACTACTCTCGGGTATTATTAATGACATTGTAAATCGATTATTTCGAAGTCTTTCCAACTACATAATTATTGTTCCTTTTATTTTCATCCTGTGGAGATGAAATTTGTTGTGCCTTTCATAACTTACTTAAAGCACTTTTAAAATTAATTTTTATGTCTGATGTGCCTGTTAACACTGGCAAAAATTTTTGAATGTGGCTTTTGGCCAGCATTAAGTAATAACACTAGCAAATAAAGAACACATCAACAAACTAAAACATCATATACTTTATTTATAAATAACAACTTACTTCATGCTGAATTCTTATTTGGAGGTAATTATCTTGCCAGTGTAATTCCAATAGCAGAGTCCCATTCAAAACTGCCATCAGAAGGAATCTGTGTATCATTCCAACCCCAGTGGCTGCTCAGAGTTCCTGAGAGGATAGAAAAACTTCTCTCTCTCTTTTTTTGTCATCAGCAATACTGAGTATAGAGCAGAATATTTTACAGATTTTCCATAAAATTATTTTTAATTGTGAATGATTTACTTTTCTCACTATGTTAATTTTACATGATTATTACACCATTGACTCTGTAGTTTGGCTGAATAATAAGTATAAATAATTTATATTTATTGTGCCAAACCATAACCTCTATAGATGATATATTTGAAGGGGTGTTTATTTCATTGGCTAGTTATGGATCACTGTCCACATGATGAAAATCAAACCAACTTTACAAATGACTTTGGTTTGAGTTGGTCTCATGGTAGTGCCATCTACTGGTACCCTAGGCATTCTAATCTGTTCTTTGAACAGCTCTCTACCATGGTTTGGACATGTGTGTTACTCTTCTTTACTAGCAGAGTAAATGATTTCTCTGAAAACCTTAACATTCATTCATAAGAAATCGTTGCAGTGAGTCCTGGGCTACAAAGTCAAGCAGTCTGGCTTTTAAGTTCCCATCACTATTTATGTGACCTTAAACAATTCACTTAATCTTTCTGTGCCTGAATCTCCTCATCTAAAAATTAGGGATAATGATACTACCTACCTCACAGGATATTAAATGAGGATTATATAAATGAATAGATGTGAGATTATTAGAATGCTGTCTGGCCCAGAATGGGACATGGTTTTAAGTATAAGGTTTTATTCTGTTACCTTGGAGTGTAAATAATTTGATTTAGATAAATGAAATGATCAAATCAGATCTGAAGGAAATATTTTGCATATTTCTAACAGTAAGTAATATATAGTATTCATCTAGTGCCTGCTGTATTTCAGGTACTGATCTTATTTACATTTGTGTTAATCTTCACAAATTGGGTTATTCCCATATTGTAGATGAGGAGACTGAGGCTCAAAGAATTTTAAAATGTTTCCACTGTCATAATACTAGTGAGGAAGAAGGCTGGGATTTATAGTCCAAACCTGTGTGTTGTTTGTATTATGTCAGCTCTAGGGTTAATTTCGTGTGTGTGTGTGTGTGTGTGTGTGTGTGTGTGTGTGTGTGTGTGTGTGTGTGTGTGTGTGTGTATGTGTGGAATAATGAGCTATGTATACACACACACAGACATGTATGAACACTATATACCATCTGGTACTTTTAGCCAGTAATAGTCCAAGTGGTCAGAGAGCTAAATTGGTGTGGTGATTCTTGAGTTGTGATTCTCTCACCCTTACCTGGAGTTTGAGATGGAGATCTCGTGTTGGTTTTTAGCATGAGGCCCTGGAGTATGCATTCATAAACCAGATGCCTTCTAGTGAGAGGTATTCAATTAACACTGCTGGCAGCTTGTTGGAACTTGCAGTCCCTCTCCAGCCCTCCCAGGTCACCTAAGTCAGAAACTCCAAGATAGGGGCTAGCAGTTTGGTTTAAAGAAGACCTGAAGGTTAGTCTCAACATAATCCTGTGTTGAGATCCATTGCCTGTTTACCTACTTGATTTTGGTGCAAATAGTCTTTGGAACACACTCAGGATTTCTGCCCAGGAGAGAGGCATTTTTCAAAGACTAAAACATGTTTTAAATCAGTGTAGTCCAGGATCATACTGCATTAAAAGTAAAATGCTATAGCGTTTAAAGGGTCGGTGCATCATTGGTTTTGGCAAAATTCTTTGCTTCCCTATCAAAATCTATAATCCTCCAAGTTGAGTCATTTTACACTGAGCAAAACAGGTTCAGTAAGCGCTAATATGTACATATGGATTCATTAAAACATATGTAAATTAATATCATGAAAAATGTCCACTAGTTGATAAAAAATTCCAGTAGAAGTAGTAAATGCTACTGTATAATACACCAACTATTTTCTGCTAATTTATACCATCAGCTTAGGTTTTGTCACTTTCAAAATCATTTGCCTATCCTATGATCTAATGAAGCAAAATTTGTCTCCCAAGTATATGTGGAGCACATTAAACAAGGTTTGGTGGTGATAATGGTTTATTTGCCATCTTTTAGGTTAAGATCTCTGTCATGTGAATAATTGATTGTAGTGTGGTTTCAAGGCATAAGATTTAATAAAATCTTATGTTCTCTATTAATAATATGCTTATGTTTTGCTAGTGGGAAATTCATAAGATACGAAGCAGGTTTTTGTCCCAGAGTTTTGACTATTTGAACATATCTAAATTTCAGAGATCAATTTGTTACTATAAAGGATGACAAAATAAATCACTGACCAGTTCATATACTGTGTTTTGAATGTGGTAATTGGGTTTGAGCATTAAGTTTGCTAACTGGTTTTCATGGTTGTTTCTTGAGTTTGAGTTTTTTTACCCTCTTAGCCTGTCAAACTATTGCTAGATCGAGGCCCTGTTATACTTGAAAGACATCCTCACTTGGTTTGTCAGCTCCTGCCTAGCTGTGTTCTTGGACTTTGAGTTCAAGAGGTCATTGTTCTGTCTTTGATGCTTCCTTCCTGCTTCACCTCCACTTTCTAACTCCTCATAGTGCTGTCTCCTTGCGGTTGATTTGGTGATCAGAATGTCTATCATTTGTGATGATTTTATGCCTACTACATTTAAGTTTCCCATGAGGCTAAAAATACAACAGTAGTATCTGCCGGCTCTCAGGCCACTTACCCTAATTGAACGTGTACAACCTATAACAGTCCCACATTGTTAATTAAAGGAAGTAAAGTTATTTACCCTCCTCTTAAAAGAAAAGAAAAAAACACATTGACTTCACTTTTCTTGGTTTGTAGTAGGCCTGATAGAAACATTTGTGGGAAACCTGGTAGATAAGCTGTGGTATATTTTACACTAATGTAACCTCTATTGATTAAAGATAACTTATGGTTGGTTATATATCAGAGCTGTATTGAAATCTTAACAATGATTAAAATGAGAACTTCATACAGATTCAACTTAAAAGCAGCATTACAGTTGAATGTACTTCGTTTCAACTCCCTTACCTCCTAAGTTTTCAGTTACATTAGTTAAATTTGAGTAACTTTGCAGGGCGCTATAAATGAATGATCTACATGAAGTGTTTTATTAGAGGGAAACTAACCTCACTGCTAAGCAGTGTGTTGTATTATACAGTGAATGTTCGTGTTTTGGAATTTAAAAATTATTTAAAGTAATAGTGTCAATGAAGGGTTTAAAAATGTCTGGTGACTTGCTTATTTTAAGTGATCACCATTAAGTCAGAAAAAAATGTATTTTTAAATGTTTTTTAAAGTGCCTTTTGAGAATTTTTAAACAATGGATTCAAACAACTGCATAAAATAAATGACCATGTTCAAAATTGCTTCATCTGTGTATTTTTAACTGATGTAAGGGGTAGATATCTTTTATGGATAGTTTTCGGGATTTTTCTATCAAAGCTTTTCTGTTTGTACAAGCTTTCATAATTGTTCTAGAATATTATGTAAGGCAACAGAATATTCCACATGTGACTTAGAATAATGCGCCTTTAAAATGAGATTATCTACTCACAGTCCTGGAGAGAAGGAAAGTGGGGGAAAAGGAGGGGAGAGAGTGAGAGACAGTAGGGAAGGAGAGGAGAAAGATTGCTTTCCCGTTTGTCAAGTATTTTAATCTTTCATGTAAACCGAGGAATCTGTTTATTCAATAAGTAATTATGCTGAGCATCAGCTAGAAATACAGTGATGAGTAGGACACAGGCTCTCTGTTCTCCAGCTGTTGTTCTTGAGCCAGGAAATAAGTCAGTAGAGAGAAGTGATGCTAGAACAAAGACCATTAAAAAAGCACTCGGGAGGCAGAGGCCAGCCTGGGCTACAGAGTGAGTTCCAGGACAGGCACCAAAGCTACCCAGAGAAACACTGTCTCGAAAAACCAAAAAAAAAAAAAAAAAAAAAAAAAAAAAGCAATTTGAAAAAGAACTTTGAGAAAGTAACTCCAACATGAATGACAGACATTTTGTGAGTTTCTGAAGTCATCTATCTATACCTTTGAAATTCTTTGTTCTTGGTACATAAAAATAGGCCACCATCTTTGTTTGAGCATGCCTTGGACACATGTGCGAGCTCATTAAGACATGATGATGGGCCAGAATACTTGATGTTTGTAGTCTGAATTCATTGGGTGCTCAGGTCTACTAATATTCAATTGCTCTGTGATATTTAGGATATAAATAAAAATTAACTTAGTATTCTTCTTAGGCAAATGATACAAATGTTTATGGGCTCTTGAAACTAACCAGTATAACTCAGTTATAACCTGCTCCCTATATGTTCACCATTAGCATACATACCTGCCTATGTGTGGCAGCAACTTTGGAAAGGTAAAGAGATACATGCCACCTCATACTGATTTAGTAACAGTATGGTGATTTGGTTGTAATGGTTTACTCACATGCCAAAATATGTTGGAGAGGATGTGGAACAAGGGAACACTCCTCCACTGACTGGTGGGAGTGCAAACTTGTACAACTACTTTGGAAATCAATATGGCGGTTTCTCAGAAAACTGGGCATCAATCTATCTCAAGACCCAGCTACACCAGTCTTGAGCATATACCCAGAGGATGCTCAATCATAACCACACAGCATTATTTGTAATAGCCAAAACCTGGAAACAACCTAGATGCCCCTCAACTGAAGAATGCATAAGGAAAATGTGGAACATTTATACAATGGAGTATTACTCAGCTGCAAAAAAAAAAAAAAAAAAAAAAATGACCTCATGAAATTTGCAGTCAAATGGATGGAACTAGAAAAAAAATTCTGAGTGACGTAACCCAGACCCAAAAAGACAAACATATTATGTACTCACTCATAAGTGGATATTAGGTGTAAAGTATAGGATAACCAATCTAATCCACAGCCCCAGAGAGGCTAGATAACAAAGAAGGCCCAAAGAGGAATGTATGGATTTCCCCGTGAAGGGGAAAAAGAAGAAATCTCCTGGGTGAACTGTGGGCGTGGGTGGGGGAAATAGAGGGACGGGAACTTGGAGCAGTTTGGGTGGGCTGGGTATGGGAGGTGGATTGGGGGCGGGACAGAGGGGGAGAGTAATGAAAGAGACATTTTGATGGAGGGGAGACATTTCGGGGTTAGGGAGAAACCTGCAGGAATCTGCAGGATGACTCCAGCTAAGACTCCTAGCAATAGTGAAGGTAGTGCCTGAACTGGCCCTCTACTGTAATCAGATTGGTGACTACCCTAATTGTCATCAGAGATACTCTATCCAGTAACTGATGGAAACAGATGCAGAGATCCACAGCCAAGCACTGGGCTGAGCTCCAGGAGTCTTTATGAAGAAAAGGAGGAAGGATTGTATGAGCCAGGGAGATCATGATGGGGGAGCCCACAGAGACAGCTGACCTGAGCTCGTGGGAGCTCTTGGACTATGGACCAACAGTTATGGAGCCTCCATGGGACTGACCTAGGCCCTTTGCATGTATGTGACAGTTATGTAGCTTGGTCTCTTTGTAAGTCTACTAGCAGTGAGATCAGGACCAGTCCCTGGCACTTAGCTGGCTTTGGGAACCTGTTCTCCATGCTGGTTTACCTTGCCCAGCCTTGCCGCAAGGGAGGAGCTCAGTCCTGTCTCAGCTTGATGTGCCATGCTTTGTTCAAGCCCATGCGAGGCAAAATGGAGAAGGAAGAGGAGTGGAAGGGAAGGCCACCGGGAGAAGAGGAGGGAGGGGAAACTGCAGTCTGTAAAATAAATGAAAATAAAATAAATTTGTGATGCTAATATTGTCGTTTTAAGTATTCATGTAAATACAGATTCGCTCTTTTAAATTTTCCAGAAGTAGAACCTTTCAGTATTAAAAATAATACAAAACTCCTGAGTATATCTCTTTTCTAAAAGGAAGAGCCTTACCTTAAATATATATACTAATATATATTCTATGTAATACATAATTAAGAGACAGTGTAGACTATCCAATAGAAATTCTGTTAAGACCAAATGGATATTTAACAACTGAAGTTAAGTTCAGCAACTTTAGCATTCTCCAGATAAATCTGTACTAGTATCATGGAAGTATGTTTGCCAGCAGTTTGAGTTATTTGTACTAATTAGTGAATTTTGTGCAAATACTTAGAACTTTGTTCTTAAAACTATTTCTCTTGCATTCTGTTACTGGTGGGGCTTGGGGTTTTTATTTTCACGTATTCTGCTTTTTTTCATGACTGAAAATTTGTCTTTGTTTGGTACAACTGAACACATCTTCCACTGTAGTAAGAAAATTTCCCCCACCGTTTTAAATGAAATTCAGCACTAGATGTTTAGTTGTGTTGAGTTTTCTAATGAATCCCTAGTTAAAGATTCACAGTACTTTGTCATTCATAAATGAAGTACCAGCAGTTTGAGCAAAATGCCCCAGTTTGGATTTTTGAAGACTTCATTTTTTTTTCTTTTTTTTTTTTTTTAAAGATTTATTTATTTATTATGTATACAGAAGAGGGAGCCAGATCTCATTACAGATGGTTGTGAGCCACCATGTGGTTGCTGGGAATTGAACTCAGGACCCCTGGAAGAGCAGTCAGTGCTGTTAACCTCTGAGCCATCTCTCCAGCCCGAAGACTTCAACTGACTGTCACAGATACTATATTGCCTTTCCCCCTTGTAGTAACAGAATTAGACTTTGGATTGGGGTTCACTTTCCACCAATGTTGTTGTCCTTGTTACAATGTAAGAAGGTAGTGATAAAATCCAGAAGTAGGGATTTCAGCATTTCTACATTTCCTTTAGTTCTGTACAAAGTTGTGTTGTTTTTGTGTTGTTTAGTAAGATGTGTGTATGAGACAGTATTGTCTCAGTTACTTTTCTATTGCTGTGAAAAAAAAAAAAAAAAAAAAAACACGACCAAGGCAAAGTATAAAGAAAGCATGTCATTGGGCTTGTAGTTTCAGAGGGTTAGAGTCCGTGATGGTGGAACAAAGGCATGGTGGCAGGAACAGCTGAGCCCTCACATCTTAATCCAGAAGCAGGAAGCAGAGAGCACACTGAAAATGGTATACATCTTGTGAAACCTCAAAGCCCACCCCCAGTAGTACATCTCTTCCAACAAGACCACACCTCCTAGTCCTTCCCAAACAGTTTCACTAACTAGGGACCAAATATTGAGACATGAACCATTGGGGGCCATTCTCATCAAATGACTACAGCTTGTTAGAGTCCATGATGGCAAAGCAAAAGCATGGTGACAGGGACAGCTGGGAGCTCACATTTTAATCTGCAGCGACAAGGCAGAGAGAGGAGAGCTCTAGGAATCTTGCAGGAGTCTTGAAATCTCAGAATCACCCAATGACTCACCTCCTCCAACAAGGCCACACCTTCCTAATCCTTCCATAACAGTTCTACCAACTGGAGACCAAGTATTCAAACATGAGCTATCGGGACCATTATCTTTCAAACCACTACAAGTATGGTTCTGGTTGTTTTAATAATTCCATTTCTCTTTAAAATATTAAAACTCTTGCCCCCTTTTCCCCTAAATTTAAACAGCTTTCTCAATGAGCTGAAATTATGCAGTTAGAATAATTGGCCAGAGATGACTTCTGGTTTATAAAGTAACTTTTAGAAACCCGCTTGAATTTCCCTGCCCTTTGCCTTTTGATTTCTGCTTCTTCAAACCTCACCCCCTATTCCCACCTCCACCAGCAAACCCCCATTGCCTTCTCATTGCTAACATTATAATTTGTTCCCATTTCTTATCAGCAGTAATATTTTGAAAAGTAGTTTGGAAATTATATCTTATTAGGTAGTTAAATGAGAAATACAATTAAGCAACTTTCCTATATGTCACTGAAAGATGACCGAGAATACATGCTAACATGAGCTACAGTTTTTTTCTTCCCTATGGAAATGTTTCTAAAACCTGCCTAGTGAACATATGTATACTTACATTCATACTACCCAGTGAGGTAAACTTAATTTAAAACTACAGTTGATACCATCTTCTTTGGCAAAATGGGCACTCGAGATTTTGACTGGCACTATTTAAAGGGAGCTCTCAGTAATGCAACCAGACATGCTTTCCCAAACAATGAGGCTGAATATTCTCTGGTTTGCCTGAGGTGACCTTCACACCACAGTGGAAAATAATGATTGGCATTCTGTAACAGCTGTGTCAGGAAGGTGACACTCCCTGTCACTGCCAGCAGTCTTTGGCATTCAAAACTTCTAGTCCTGTTAGTTTGAGAAGCAATTCTTTCCCAGAAGAAAGGAAGCATGGCTAGCTCCTTCAGACAGAGGGTGGGAAGGTAGCAAGAAGCCCAAGGTTGTCTCTTGGCTTTTACAAAGGGCTTTGTACCTGATTTAATCCCAGGTGGGCTGAGGAATATAAAGGCGAGGCATTGGGAAGGGATGTGTACAATGACTGGAGAGAAACAGATTTGAAATCTAATTCATCTTACAGTCTGTGGTCTCGAGGAGCTATGTATTAGTGTCACTGGTTCAGATGCACATTGTCATCTTTCTGAAATGTCTGGACCTCTAACATCATGGAGCAAGTTAATCTTAAAGGTTTGAGGAAGTTGGCAAATAATAACCAGAAGAGGAGAGTATGTATTGCCCAGAGTGAACTATAAAGGACAAAAATATGCATGCACTGTAATCTACCTTAGTTGGTAGAGCAACACCTTTGTAGACAAATGAGATTTCTGTCTTCAATATTAAAATAGTCCTCTCTCTTAAAACTTCATTGCTGTATGACCTCTTTTTTTTTTTTTTTTTTTTTTTTTTGCCTAGACCACCTATAGCTCTGCCATTGAACTAGATCTCCAAACCATCTCTTCTTAAAATTTGAGGTGGGGGCTCTCTAAGTTGGCCAGGATATATATATATATATTACTTGTGTCACCAGGCCCAGCTTCATCACCACCTCTTGAATCACAGTGTACTTTAAGATGCTGTGATTTCCCCCACGGCCTGATCCTATCATGTCATTTCCTTATTGTTTACTGATACTCGTTACTCAAATATTCAACTCTGCACACAAGTTCAGCTCCTAATCAAACATTTTAACTAATATTTGAGTGCCTACATCAAGTAAAGCACCAAACCATATAATAGGCAAATGATTTGTTGTTGGTCTCAGAGAACTCACTTTCTATGAGGTATTAAAAAAAAAAAATTAAAGCTAGTTAGATGCCCTAGGATTATACATCCAGCCAGTGAGTATGCTAGCCACTTAAGCTGTTTGTAGATGAAGTGATTTATCCAAGATTGTGTGGATGACAAGTAGCAGGACCAGCATTTCAACAAGTCAATGAAATAGTTAATCACTACAGTACACTGTAAGGTTTAATAAAGGAACAAGAAAAAGATAACTCTTGGCCAGTTGAGTGTTTTGTTCTATTTTTTTTTCCTGGTAAGTTCTATTCAATAACTCTGTCTACCTTTATTGTCTGGAATTTACTTAATGAACCTCATCTCTTCCATAAAGTCATCGTAGATCAACAGTCAGAAGTAATGTCTTCCTTCTGAGCCATATTTTATAGTACTGCTCTTCAGACAATCCAGTGGGGGACGAGAATATTTTTGTCCATTTTTTATCTCATTGTACTGTATATATGTACACATTTATGCTTACATATGTTTTGATATAATATTAGTACATTGGAAACTTAAGATATGCTGTGGATATCGCTCTATATAAATAAAACACTGATGGCCAGTGACCAGGCAGGAAGTATAGGTGGAACAAGGAGAGAGGAGAATTGGGGAAACAGGAAGGAGGGGGAGACACTGCCAGCCACCGCCAGGACAAGCAGCATGTAAAGATGCCGGTAAGCCATGAGCCATGTGGCAAGGTATAGATTTATAGAAATGGGTTAATTTAAGATATAAGAACAGTTAGCAAGAAGCCTGCCACGGCCATACAGTTTATAAGCGATATAAGCATCTGAGTGATTATTTTATACGTGGATTGTGGGACTGCAGGGCTTGGTGGAACCTGGAGAGAAGCTCTCCAGCAACCAAGATACATGATCAAAAACACTTTACTAATAAAATATCACATCAAAATTTCACTCTTGCCAAAACTAAAGTCATACCCTGGTACAGCATATGTCTGGTGAGTTATAGTTCTCAGAGAGGATCTGCTGGTCTTGATGCACTGACGGGGCAACCAATGCCTGTGTTAGTGTTCAGGGCAGACATGTGCCCTACTTTACACATTAGAGAATCAGTGCCTACTTAATTATATCCCAAATCCTTTAAAGATAAAAGAAATCCCATCTCAGTTCTGTGAAGTTTACTTGTGTTCTCAGTTTTGTCCCTCACAGATGATCTTGCAGAGTAGTTTGTGACTCCTCCTGGGGTGATCTCTTTAACCTGGATTTCATATCCTGACTTGCCCAAAATAAGGTCCTTTCTAGATGACCACCAAATGCAGAACAGAAAGTTTGTACAAATAAATATTACAAACAACTGAGCAGAAGCCCACAAGCTTAAGTAACCCAAGAATGAGCAGGAAGGTGATTAGTCACAGAATATTTGGGTTCTTCATCCATTGAGAGTAGAACAGCTTGGGAATTCATTGAGAGACCAGAGCTTTTCAATAGCAGGAGTTTTCTCTGTTGGATGCCTCAGTTGGAAATGATGCTTAGTGAAGCATCTCAGGGACCAGAACTGAGTGTTTTCTTTACTAACCAGAAAGCACTTAAGAAGGGGGAACTGAAAGAATCAGATGCTACACAGGAAAGACAAAACCAGTATAAGTAAGACTCCTTGAGCAGCATCCCCAAGTGCCCCTTTCCCACATCCAGACATAAAGTGAAGACTCTGTGTGGAGGAGGACTCCAGGGGCTAGCCACCCAGCTACACAACAAGCCACAGAGTAAGAGTAAGATTGATGGAAGTAAGAGAACGGGAAAAGCCCAGAGGCAAAAGATAGATGGGATAAGTTAGGATAAGGAAAGCTGGCAAGAAACTAAATCAAGCTAAGGCCAGGCATTCATAAGTAAGAATAAGCCCCCATGAGTCATTTATTAGGGAGCTGGGTCACAGGCTCCCCTAAAAAGGCAAAAAACCCAACCACACTTCTCTACATAAACCCATCAGCCCATCCAAGCTGTCAAGACCAAGAAGTGATGTCTGTCTAAGAAATACTTCCTTTCAAAATATTTAAAATGCTTCCCTCCATTTTGTGTTAGTTTCCTCAAAACACAGACAAGTACAAATCAAGGAATTAGTCACCATCCAAAAGTGAATTGTGTTACCCTTTGCATATACCCTAGCAACTTTTTTTTTCAGGGGGCCAGTAAATCCATTTAATAAGAGATGAGGTCAACTACTTAAAAAAAACAAAACTTAAGGTTCAAGGATTAAAATTCAAGCAACAGAACTCTAAATTCTACCATCTAAATCAGAATCTACGATGAATATATAATAATAGACCAGCAGCATATTGTATAGTTAACACTACTTTAATATTATACATATATTTAAAATGGATTTCTTGAGAATCTGCATATTGACCTAGATGAGGATGACCCGGGATCCAAGCAGCAACAAAGTCGTCACTTCTGTGGAAGGAAGGGGTGGAAGGAGAAATAGCAGCCTGGCTTTAGCATTCTCCTTAACAACACCCAGTGCTAAGGCAAAACCTACCACATTTTCATGGGGCCTGGGGAAAGCCAAACTACATCCTAAACTTACAGACAAGTGTGAAAAGTCAGGGACCATGGCTAGGAAAAGTGGTTGGTGACATCCATTAAAACAAGAGGAGTAGACAGACTAGCAGGGTATGTGCTGATTACCCATTATTTCAATACAAAATTAGGATAGGAGAACATGGTTATAAACCTTGATTTCAAAAAATGACGAATGAGAAAACGGAAGGTGGAAAGAAAGGCCTTAATTCCTTTGAGCTTTCAAAAGTTAGAAATTTTCTGAAATGCATCCCTCAAGAAATAGGTACAGAATATGCCAAATGTGGTCATAAAATTGCCAAAATAACTAAAAATACAAGCCTGTTAACTATTAAAATGTAAAAATGTGAAGATAACACAGGCCATGAGCAAAAGAGAAAGAATTTAAAATGGAAAGTGGAACAGGATGAAAGAACCGAGGCGTGCAAATGTGCGTGTGTCCCCTCCCACATCCATAGGACGGTATTAGAATTGGAAGGGCATTCATTGTCATGTTAAGTTTTGAAATCTTTTCAAAAACTTTGTTTATGTCTTTGATAGCAGAGATGTCTAAGCGGGGAAAGGAGCCTGGATCCCTCAGTCCTGAGTGCTGTAGCTGCCCGAGGTGAAGAACAGCCACAGACACCCGTAAGCAGCATCTCAGGTACTCACTTGAAGAGCTGGCATAAATCCCTTGTTTGTTTTGCCATGGGGAGTCTTCCCATAGAGGATGTAAGAATGACTGCTCGGTTAATGACAGTGGGTAGAGCAGAGAAGTGGCGCCATGGAGACAGCAATGGTCAAACCATTCAATAACCAGGAGCCGTCCTTCTCTTAGCGTTCTTGCTTCCATCCACTTTGAGGGCAAAGATACTTGGTAGCTACTGTTGATTCTCTATTGGAGTCATGAATTATTCTCCTATCTTAAATCACATCTGTTCTGGCTTAGGTCTCCTTTGTCTTTCACTGAAATAGACAATGAGTGAGCCCTTCTCCATGTTTCAAACAAACAAACAAACAAACAAACAAACACCCTGCCATTATCTAGAGATTAAAGATATACAAGCTAGCCGGGCGTTGGTGGCGCACGCCTTTAATCCCAGCACTCGGGAGGCAGAGCCAGGCAGATCTCTGTGAGTTCGAGGCCAGCCTGGGCTACCAAGTGAGCTCCAGGAAAGGCGCAAAGCTACACAGAGAAACCCTGTCTCGAAAAACCAAGAAAAAAAAAAAAAAAAAAGATATACAAGCTACTTCTTTTGAAAATGAAGAAACAGGCCCAGAGACACTAAACTTACCAAAGATGGCATTAATTCCACATATGGCAACAGCTTATTCTGATGTCAGGTCTTTACACTGAATGGCATTTTCATTTTTCCTAAACAACTTGAGCTGTACATATAACTAACAGATAAAACCCAAATATATTTAGTCTGTATTTTCCTCCCATTGCAAACATATTGCAGGTACCATAATAGTTTCCAAGCACTGTCATGGCTGAGTATTTTTTTTTCCTCTGTAATCATCAAAGTGTGTAGTGAAGTTGATTGTGGCCTTATTTGGGAATACTTTCACTGAGGTAATTAGGTAAGGATCTTGAGCTAATTCTGGTGTCCTTCAAGAGACAGGAGAAGGAAAGTTGTCACACAGAGAGAAACAGAGAAGGTCATATGTGCAGAGAGTCAAGACTAAAGATAAGATCCCACAGGGTAAGGAATGCTAGGAGCCACCAGATGCCAGAAGAGACGGAGGTTCTCTCTAGAGCTTTTGGAGAGAATGTGGCCATGCCAACACATTAATTTCATGTCTTCAAATTCCAGAACTGTGAGCAAATAAGTTTCTGTTGTCTCAAGTCTCTAGAGTGTGCAGTAATTTTTTACAGCAGTCCAAAATAAACAGTGCTTATTGCAAAAGGTCTGGAAAGCAGCCCTTGAGGGTTCAGTTTGAGGTATCTGACTCCCAAGCCCTGGGGAATTACAAAGAACGTGCTGTGCACTGGCTGCCCTTCCTGCCTGACTCTGTTCCCCTAGAAACCCCACTTGCTGACTGTCAGACATGTGTCCTTCCAGAGCCAGTTCTCATCTAGAAGTTCTGTTCAACCGCCATGCGGCACACTGCACTGTGTCTACTGTGGACTTCCCTTGCCAGCACTTGGGGAAAAAAATGAAGTGACTGGTTTTTAAATTATATAGGGAGTTTGTTGTGCCCAGTGTGAGCAGGAATTGGGTGTCTTATTTCCCATTTTGTATGATAGATAGTATGAATTATATATTTTTGAGCATAGAAATAAATGGTGAGAGACCCTGTCACTCTAAGGAAGTTTTGAGGCTGGTATATAGATAGCCTTACTTTATTCTCTCCCATATTTATGGAATTGTCTAGTCCAAACACTTTTCTTATGGATGCAATGGCCCCTCAAACAGCTTTTCTGCTCCAGAAAATGTAGATTTGAACTTCCACATACCATACCACTAGGCAAAAAAGCCTTGCATTTATATTAAGAGAATGTAGTCCAGAGAAGGGAAAAAGGTAAGACCCTGTATCTGAGGGCACCACACACTCTAGACACAAAGCTTGGAGGAATCAAGTTGGTACTGACCTGGAATTCTCCTTCCTGAGAACTAATTCCCACAGCACCAGAAGGTGCTATTCAAGCTGCCAAAGATAAAAAAAAAAAAAAAAAATCAATAGTCTTACCCAGCTTTTAAGCCTGTGATCCATAACAATGACCAGCCATATCCACAATGGTGCTTATTTCTTGAGGGTAACCGACATCTGTCTAATGGGACTTAGAGCCATTCAATAAAAGGGAATTCATGCCTGATACTGTAAACTGAGCAAACTACCCATGGCTGGAGAACTCATGAACCCTAGAAGAGAAACTACCACCATTTTTCTAAATCAATATAACCTCTGACTGTATTATAAACACACCCATAGGTAAGTGTAGCCCACACCCCCTCATCAAAGAAGCTTCTTTTTGCAGCAAATGAAGGCTGCTACAGAGATCCACAGCTAATCAGAAAGCAAAGAATAAGTGGGCATAAGCTACTCATCCCCAGTTAGTAACCTGCTAAGCTACCCATCCGCAATTAGTACATCTATAATACATCCCCTACACCCAAGGCTCAGGGAAGATGGTGAAGGGGGTGGGGTGGGCAGAGAGATTGTAAGAACCAGAAGACCAGGAAGCCTACTGCAAGATAGTGTCTTCTAGACTCAACAGAGAAGTTGCACCCATGAATCTCAACAAGATGGCTGCCTAAATAAGACCTGAGCACTGATGATATCCATCAATGTACCAACAGGGATGGCAGAAGTTTCACAAGGCCCTACCCCCAGATGAAGAACTATGGGCAGTTGGAGGATGCTAAGAAAGGAAGAATCAGTCTTCTCTAGGGATGAATCCCTGATAGCTTTGCCAGTTTCAAGTGGTCAGCCCTAAACACGTACACATAGAAGCCACACAAAAAGGACTCAGTGGGTTGTATACATATGTAACAATAATCGTTAGAGGAAAAAGGGTCTCGAATCCTAGGGCAGTGGAAAAGGAAGGAGAGTAGGTGGAAATCATGTAACTTCAGTGTATTTATGCATGGAATTCCCCCCAAAATAATTCTCATCTTTTCCTCCATTACTCATAGGTATTTGATTTTGTGTGTTTATGCTTCTCCCTCTCCTCTAAATTTATTTACTGACATGGAGTAAAATAGGAAAAGGTTTTAGAAAATGGCTACTCAGATCTCTCAAAAGACTTCACGACTCAGTTTTTCAATATTTATTTTAAAACACTAATATCGTATATGACATTTATCTCTTAAGCATATATAAGAACTGCATTCTGTGGTTTCCCTACCTATACCATCGGTAATACCAGTGTTTTCAGACTCACAACCATTGTCAGAATAATTTTGTAAGACAATATGCATGACTGTGCCACCCACCATGGCATTCCCCTGAACTCTCTCTAGTATTAAAAGAAGCCATTCTTAAAGTGTTGATCTGAGAGAGTTCCAATGTCATTTGTACGCAGACAGAGGTTGCCATCTCGCCTAGCTCCCAGGCTGTCCTTCCAGTACCAGCTCCACCGATGGCATGCCATCTTCTGCTGGTGACTCCGTCCTACAGCTTGCTTGGCTGTGGGAGAAGAAACCATCTTTGTCCCCTTCTACCTCAGCATGGTTACATTTCCCCAACAATGCCAGAGTGGAAGAAAGAGTCCCGAGACTCCCTTACGAGAGTCACCAAGCATCCTGCCCCAGGCTGGCTCCCAGCTTTCCTTAGCAGCTGTTTCTAGGGCACCAGAAGCAGCTTCACTGTCTCACTATGGAAATGGTCCAGGTACTACATCTTCAGATCTTGGGCTAGTTGACCACCGAGAGCACTGAAGATGTCCTCTCATTCCAGCCTCAAGATAGCTACACCCTCATTCTTGCTGAAGATCTAACCCCACCTCGGGATGCCCACAGTGGAAACGTTTGCTATTTCAGAAAATTGGGGTCTGTAGTTTGGATTTCTGTTCCCCATGAGAAAAATCTCCAAATGAACCATCACTATTAAAATGCCATACAGCCCGTGTTTCACTTAGGCAGCGGCGACAACCAAACCCAGGTGAGGCCATGCCAAGCTCTGCCCTGTTTCTGCTCTGCTTTTGCTGTGCTGAGAGTTAAACATCTTGGGATCAAAATTCTACTGTGTCACCCTCTTAGACCAGTTAGCCTTGATCTCACTTACATTCTGGTTTGGTTTGGTTTGGTTTGGTTTGGTTTTCAATAAGCTGCTTCTAAGTTAATCTCTGTCTTCTTTAAAATATCAGACTTTTAGAGGCTAGCTTTTAGGAGATAACTGAGCCAGTAAAGATTTGTGTTGATGTAACCAACCGTCTTATTAAATAAGAAACACAGAAACAATGTAAAAGAGAAAGCCGAGAGGTCAGAGCTCAGAGCTAAAATCTCACCCTTCCTCCTGCTGTCCCAGCTTCGCGAAAAGAGAGCTACTTCCTGTCCGTTCGTATTTTTAAAGTATGTTGTTCTGCCTTCTCATTGGTTGTAAACCCAAACACATGACTGCCTCGTCACTGTCTGAATGTACAGCCCCCTTGGTCTTAAAGGCATATGTCTCCAATGCTGGCTGTATCCCTGAACACACAGAGATCTTATGGGATTAAAGGCGTGTGCCGCCACCGCCACACTCTTGCTATGGCTCTAATAGCTCTGACCCTGAACACACAGATATCTATGGGATTAAAGGCGTGTGCCACCACCGCCACACTCTTGCTATGGCTCTAATAGCTCTGACCCCCAGACAACTTTATTTATTAATATACAATCAAATTAATATTTCAGTACAAATCAGAATAATATTTCAATACAATTAGATTACCACCACATTTCCCCTTTTCTATTTTAATAAAAAGAAAAAGAAAGCAAAAGGTTATAACTAACAAAAGAAAAACTATATACAAAAGTACAATAACTATATACAATATATACAAGTAATAAATACCTAAACAGGTATTTGACAAATCAGAAAAAACAATTCCATTATCTATCCTATTTTGGTAAATCCAAGATGTATCTAATGCACTTTCTATCCTAATTAATTTTCAACTATAACTAACTAATCTTCAACCATAACTAACTAATCTTCAACTCCCTCAGAGACCCAAGAAGGGAATAATAGTAGCTAACAAAAATAAAAACAGGAAGTGCATGCAAGCAACTTCCAAAAAAATTTTGTGAGTTGACAGAAACAGCCAGCTGCCTGGGCAGTCACCTGAGGTTTCTCCGCAGTGTTGGGGCATCATCTTCAGCCTATAGGCTTAGTGTATCTGACAGACTCATTTGTGAAGTAGGATGTACACAAGGTCAACAGTTCAACCTCACATTGGGTGAGAGCAGTCCACGTACCAGAAACACCTGAATTCCACTAGTGTTCTGTCATGATTCAGGATTTTAAATTCTGGAAATTGTTGACAGTTTTTTAATTCAGCTGTCCATTCTTCTTGGCTGTGTATATATGGCTTCATCTCAGCATCCCCTTCTTCTCCACATCCCTCTATTAAATGCCAGTCTACTTTTGAGAGGCATGAGCTTTCAGCTGCTGTTCCATTGTACAACAGAATCCATCGGCCCTCTGCCTGTTAAGCTGCCTTCGAAGAAAAGGGCACCGTACCTTTTCCGGATGCGAAGGCCACTTCAGGGATGGGGCTATATTGTCCTGGCCTCAGAAGATGCCTTTTGATAAAGCCATAACCACACTTGTTTTGGCAAGAATCAGTAGTCCCTTGTTTCGTGATCTGTCTGTCCATTTTGTCCTGTTGATTCGAGGATACTTTGTTGTCCAGTGGCTAACTTTTGCCAGAATGAAAGTTGACTCCATATGCAGTTTCTTCAATGCCCATATTTTCTCTAAAGTAGATTGGTACTGCCAGGAGCCGACATGTCTCAAAAAAGAAAAATTTTCTAAGTTATTAAAACATTTTAAATGCCATATTCTGTAGATCTCTGAAGGGTTTGAAGATGACCTGTCTAAAACATCTCTGCTCAATTTTTAAAACATATCCAATATGACTACAAGTTCTATGATAATGTCTAACTACTAGCTTTCATTTCTTTATATCCTAATAGTTGATAATAATAACATTCAAGGATCAGAAATTTGCATTACATTGTTAAATGGATGGAATAAATACAATTAGAAATATACATATAGCATTTTCTAACAATATCAGTTTCAAATTTGTGTACAATATAAAACAATTCAATCCAATGTAAAGTATTTAAAACTAGTAATTGTCTTTCTCTTTTCTTTCTTTTTTTTTTCTTTCTTTCTTTCTTTCCTTCTTTCTTTCTTTCTTTCTTTCTTTTTTTTTTTTAAACAAGAACCTTAAATCTAATCTCCTTTGCTTAGCCTTTTTCCTAACCCTTGACAATAACTTGTAACCAACCCCCCTAAATACTGAAAATTATCCCAGACCCAGAACCCATTAAAAAGACCAAAAAACCACCTGCCCCACACCACCTCTTTGGGAATGTGGGCGTCGTATTCTTAAAATTGCTTCCTGCTGGGTATGGGCGAAGTTTTCTTTATCCTGAAAGAAAAATTTTAGGTTAATTGTCAAATTCTAAGAGAGGTAACTATATCCTTCACTATCCAGTCTGTGTATAATGCCAAAGTTCAGGGTTTATCTCAAGTCCTTATTCAAGTAGTCTTTGAGACTGGATCATCTCAGCTAGTCATCTCAAAATTGCTCTGAGCACCTTGTAGTTCAAAGCTGATCTGTGGATGATGTTTGTCAGCTTAATGATATTATTATTGTCCACGTGGAATTGTTGTTGTTGTGGGGCCCCATCTTCTTTCTGGAGACTTCAGTTGATATTAGGCCTGGCCGTGATTTCCTGCAGAAAACTGATAAGAGACTCGAACACAAAAAACATATATATGCAGCTAGCCTTTTTTCTAGAATTAGTTAGTACTCTATGTGACCATTCATATCTTAACAAAGTTTAAAATGTATATATATATATATATTAATCTTGTAAATTTTGATATAAAATTTATACTTTGAGAAAAGTTTAAAGAATCAGAATAGAATCAAAGAGTTGAGATTAGTAATAGAATAGTCCCTTAATTAATTTTGCTTTTGTCCTGTACCATAGCAGAAGATGGCTCTTATTCTGGCATGATACAGGGAGTTTGCATTTACCTTTTAACAACATGCTTGATTTTAAAGAAGGAGAGAGCCATTCTCCAACTCCAAAGTCAGCTTTAAATTTTAATTGAACTGGGACTGTTAGACTGTTAGAAGACCAATAGTGTTAAATCTTTAGAGAAAAGCAGAAACAAACATTTAGGAAGACATAAAATTTTTTAGATAATATATATACCCATACACCGTTTCACTCTGTTTCTTGGGATAGATGATTTGTCCCTTTTCTTCAGTTGTCTCATTTGTCCAGTGTTCTTCAGATTCCTTAACCTTCATTCTCCTAAAAGACAAAAACAAAAACCTTTCCCCAAGACTAATTTTGGGGATGTTTCCTTTTGACAAGTTATTATCTGATTAAATGAAAAGGCATGTGTTATTGATACAAGTTAGTTTAAATTGGATGTTCATGCTGGTTAATGAACTATCACCTCCTCAATTAAGAGGTCTCTCTTGTTCAAATCGAACCTTTATCAATTTTGATGGTACCCACAGCTTATCTTCTCCTGTAGAAACAAAAGCAAAACCACGTCCCCAATGTAATACATACCCTGGTTTCCATTCTGAGGTCAGCACATCCTTAAAGTATATAGGCTGATTTAATTCTGTAGTTTTTTCTATTATCCAATGTCTCTCTGCAGCTGTTGTTCCTTTCTCATTGGCATTCAGAAAATTCAAAGTTAAAAGAGCATTATGCAGTCTATTTCTGGGGGTTTTTGTTACCCATTTCTGTTTATTTAGCATATCCTTTAGAGTTCTGTTTGATCTTTCTATAACTGCTTGACCTGTAGGATTATGTGGTATGCCTGTAATATGCTTTATATTGTAATAAGCAAAAAACTGTTTCATTTTAACAGAGACATATGATGGAGCATTGTCAGTTTTGATTTGCGCAGGTATACCCATGATGGCCATAACTTCTAGCAAATGAGTGATTACAGAATCAGCTTTTTCAGAACTCAAAGCAGTTGCCCATTGAAATCCTGAATAAGTATCGATAGTGTGGTGTACATATTTCAATTTTCCAAATTCTGCAAAGTGAAACACGTCCATCTGCCAGATTTCATTTCTCTGAGTACCCTTTGGGTTACATCCTGCTGGTAATGGCGTCTGATTGTAGAAGGAACAAGTAGGACATTTCTTTACTATTTCTTTGGCTTGTTGCCAGGTTATAGAAAAATCCTTTTTTAAACCTTTACTATTAACGTGATGTTTTTTATGAAATTCTGAGGCTTCCAGCACATTTCCTATCAATAATTTATCAATCTCATCATTGCCTTGTGCTAGAGGGCCTGGCAGACCAGTATGGGATCGAATGTGAGTTATATATAAAGGATGATTCCTTTTCCTGATTGTATCTTGTAATTGAATAAATAGTGAAGTTAATTCTGAAGCATCAGGGATAAATTCTGCAGTCTCAATATGTAACACCACTCTTTCAGCATACTGAGAGTCAGTTACTATGTTGAGAGGTTCTGAAAAATCCATTAATACCAACAGAATAGCATACAATTCTGATTTTTGAACTGAATTATACGGACTTTGAACCACTTTACTTAAATTTTCTGATTTGTAACCTGCCTTTCCTTCTTTGTTGGCATCTGTATAAAATGTACGAACTCCAGATATGGGTTTTTGCCGTACAATTCGAGGCAAGATCCAATCAGCTCTCTTTATAAGATCAATTCTATTGCTTTTGGGATATTTGCTGTTAATTTCTCCCAAAAAATTACTGCAAGCTCTTTGCCAAGGTTCACTTTCTGTCCATAATTTTTCAATGTCCTCCTTAGTTAATGGTACGACAATTTCTGCTGGGTCTATGCCTGCTAATTGACGAAGTCTCAATTTTCCTTTGTAAATCAAGTCAGAGATTTTTTCCACATAAGTTTTTAATTTTTTATTTGGTTTATTTGGTAAAAATATCCATTCCAATATAATATCTTCCCTCTGCATTAATATTCCAGTAGGAGAACGCCTAGAAGGTAAGATAACCAAAATGCAATCCAGCTTTGGATCAATACGATTCACGTGTCCTTCATGCACTTTCTTTTCTACCAATGCTAATTCTTTCTCAGCTTCAGGTGATAATTCTCTTGGACTATTTAAGTCCTTGTCACCTTCTAAGGTTTTGAACAAATTAGTCAGTTCATCATTTTTTACCCCAACAATAGTTCGTAGATGAGAAATATCTCCAAATAATCTTTGAAAGTCATTAAGAGTCTGTAGTCTATCTCTCCGAATTTGCACCTTTTGGGGTCTAATTTTTTGTAGCTCTATTTTATATCCTAAATAATTAATAGAATCTCCTCTTTGTATCTTTTCAGGAGCAATTTGTAATCCCCAGCGAGGCAAAATTTTCTTTACTTCTTCAAACATTATTTCTAAAGTATCTGCATTTGAGTCAGCTAGTAAAATATCGTCCATATAATGATAAATTATAGATTTAGGAAATTTTTTACGTATCACTTCCAATGGCTGTTGTACAAAATATTGGCACAGAGTTGGGCTATTCAACATTCCCTGTGGGAGGACCCTCCATTGAAATCTTTTAACCGGTTGAGAATTATTATAAGTAGGCACTGTAAAAGCAAATCTTTCTCTGTCTTTTTCTTGTAAGGGTATTGAAAAGAAACAGTCTTTTAAATCAATAACTATGAGAGGCCATCCTTTTGGTAACAGAGTAGGCAAAGGCATCCCAGATTGTAGAGAACCCATTGGCTGAATTACTTTGTTAATTGCCCTAAGGTCTGTTACCATTCTCCATTTACCAGATTTCTTTTTAATAACAAATACAGGAGAATTCCAAGGGCTGGTTGATTCTTCAATATGCTGAGCATTTAACTGTTCTTCTACCAGCTCTTCTAAAGCCTGGAGTTTCTCTGTTGTTAAAGGCCATTGCTGGACCCATACAGGCTTGTCTGTTAACCATTTTAAAGGTAGAGCTGTTGGTGTCTTTGGAAGATCATCAGTTATTGTGCCCTGTTCTTGTATAATATGGATGGCTGGTGACCACTCATTAGAACAATATCTTCTAATATTTCTCTCAGTAACATGTGCTAGTTTATGATTTGTTTCTGAGATTGGAGGGATGTTAATCTGAGTATTCCATTGTTGCAACAAGTCTCGACCCCACAGGTTCATAGTTATGTTAGCCACATATGGTTTTAATTTTCCTCTCTGTCCTTCTGGACCTATACATTCGAGCCATCTTGCACTCTGTTTCACCTGAGATAATGTCCCAATTCCTAACAGTTGAACGTTTACCTCCTGAAGAGGCCAAGTTGGATGCCAAAATTCTGGTGCTATTATGGTAACGTCCGCACCTGTGTCTACCAGACCAGACAACAAAACACCATTTATTTTTATCGTTAATTTTGGTCTTTGTTCATTAATAGAAGTTTGCCAAAAAATTTTCTTTATGTTTTCTCCTGAATTTTCTATTCTCTCTGTCTCATCATTCTGACCAGCATGATTTATTCCAATAGGCATTTGGTTATTTAATCGCTCTCCAGAGCAGGCATTTCCTCTATGGCTGCCGGAAAGGTTTGAACTGGATTTGCACTGGGGGCCTGCCTGAGGCCCCTCTGGGAGTTTCCCGAAGACTGAGGCAAAGGATTACCCTGTCTGTCCTTTGTTGATCTACATTCGTTGGTCCAGTGTTTTCCCTTACCACACCTTCTGCATACTCCAGAAGGAAGGGGCATTCTGTTGCCATTGTTCCTTGAAGAAACATTGTTTCTGGAAATGACCTGTCTACAGTCCCTTTTCAAATGTCCTTGCTTTCCACATCCAAAACATCTAACACTCCTCAAACCTTTTGAAATTACTTCTCCTACCCATGTATCATCATGCTCATCAGCTTCAACATTAATTGTTTCTCTAATCCAATCTTCCATAGGTGCAGATCTTGCCCTTAATGGCCTGATTATTCTTTTGCATGCTGCATTCGCATTCTCAAAGGCCAAAGATTCAATTATTGCCTTACCAGCTTCTGAATCCGAGACCGTTCTCTTTACTGCTGAAGCCAGTCTTTGTAAAAAATCTGTAAAAGACTCTTTTGGGCCTTGCTTCACCTTTGTAAATGACTCAGATTTTTTTCCTGGTTCCTCAACTTTGTCCCATGCATTCAAGGCTGCCGTTCGACATAAAATTAGGGTTTGGACATCATATAAACATTGTGCTTGTGCTGAAGCATATTGGCCTTCGCCCATAAGCTGATCCTGGCAAACTTGTACTCCTTTATCCCTCCATTGTTTTTCTATGTTTTTAGCCTCCTCCTTAAACCAAGTCAGAAATTGAAGTCTCTGGCTGGGTTCCAGAACACCTTGTGCGAGGTCCCGCCAGTCCTGTGGTACTATCCTATTATATGTTGACCAAGTGTTTAACATTTGCTTTACATATGGGGAATGCATGCCATAAGATACTATTGCCTCCTTAAACCTTTTTAAATCCAACATTTCAATTGGAGCCCAAGTATTTTGTGTAGCCATTTGATCAGGCATCTGCTGTACTGTTACAGGATAAATTAAGGGTGACTGTGTGAAAACAGGCTTTCTTTCTGCAACCTTATGATCCCGACTTGAAACAACTTCACTGTTAATTTCTTCTGTCTGAATTTTTACAGGTTTAACAAGTTCTTCTAACGCTGTTATCCTGGCACTTAAATTGACTATCTTTTTAAATATTAAAATGTGGATTATTATAGTGATGAGGTGCATAATTCCACCAATACTAATATTATATAGTTGTTCCATTGCCAGACTGCCTAAAATTTCGAACAAAAACCAATTTTCTTCCAATGTACACATAAAACCCATTTGTTTTTTAATGTGGAAAAAAATTCTCTTTTAGATAGTTTCCTTTAAAATATCTGATATATTATGACTTACCAAATCTGCGTAGAACAGTAGAAATCCGAGGGGATTTTCAAAGCAGCCACCTAGTGTCCCAGGTGTAAATCCAGAGAGAGAGAGAGAGAGAGAGAGAGAGAGAGAGAGAGAGAGAGAGAGAGAGGAAAGAGAGAACGCACAAGAAAGCGTAGCCGGCTAAAGCTTAAATGCAGCCACGTGTTCCCTCTTGTGCCGAGTCAAGGCTTGGGTCTGGCTTCCTTAAGCTCCGACCACGTGCGTTGGCTTTACAGGCAGGACCCTGTTCGGCAGGGCAGGTCTGAGTTGTTTGTAGCACCGGCTTTAGGCAAGCTGCTCACAGACCTAGGCCCGGGCTAGAAGTTGCTACCCGGACTAGGACGCCAGCAGCTCGGACTAAGAAGCCGATCGCCGCCGGCCGCCGTGTGCCGCCGCTGCCGCCGCCGCCGCCGCCGCCGCCGCCGCCGCCGCCGCGGGCCGCCTGCCGCCCTTGCGGGAAAGCGGACCTGCCGCCAAGCCAAGCAGTTTTTAATGGATTCTTGTCACGTTGGGCGCCAGATGTTGATGTAACCAACCGTCTTATTAAATAAGAAACACAGAAACAATGTAAAAGAGAAAGCCGAGAGGTCAGAGCTCAGAGCTAAAATCTCACCCTTCCTCCTGCTGTCCCAGCTTCGCGAAAAGAGAGCTACTTCCTGTCCGTCCGTTCGTATTTTTAAAGTATGTTGTTCTGCCTTCTCATTGGTTGTAAACCCAAACACATGACTGCCTCGTCACTGTCTGAATGTACAGCCCCCTTGGTCTTAAAGGCATATGTCTCCAATGCTGGCTGTATCCCTGAACACACAGAGATCTTATGGGATTAAAGGCGTGTGCCGCCACCGCCACACTCTTGCTATGGCTCTAATAGCTCTGACCCTGAACACACAGATATCTATGGGATTAAAGGCGTGTGCCACCACCGCCACACTCTTGCTATGGCTCTAATAGCTCTGACCCCCAGACAACTTTATTTATTAATATACAATCAAATTAATATTTCAGTACAAATCAGAATAATATTTCAATACAATTAGATTACCACCACAGATTTGTCTGACAAGTATAAGGAGTTGATTCTGACACTCGGAACTTACCTAAAAGCACTGCATGTGCTGGTGAATGTAATTTCAGTGCTGACCAGGTAGCCAGGAGGATCCTAGCTTTGCTGGCTAGTCAGCCTACCTCTTGTTAGTGAGCTCCAAGCCAGCAAGAGACAGTGTTTCAAAGAGGCCGACAGTGTTCTTGAGAATGATACCTGGCTTCTTTATGTGCATGCTTCTATGTGGACACACACACACACACACACACACACACACACACACACTAATTAAAAAGTGGAAGGGGAAAATCAGTTGCAAAGATGAGTGAAATAACCCTTTTAAAGTGAGCATAAGTAGACAGGAGAGCAGCAATTTCTGTGGTAAGTGGTGGTTATCTGCGTAGAAATCACCATCTTGACCAGATTAGCCCTTTAATCCATGTGTTTTACGCTTAGACCCAGTCAGCCTGCTTGGACAAACCCTCCCACAGACCTGCCCCATAGAAAGATGGCATCCAGATGTTGATAGCATCCAGATGTTGAGTGCCTCAGTGAGAACAGTGATGCAGAACGAAGCAGAGACATTTAACCTGGGCTGAGCGTGAGCTTTCAAAACATCAAAATCCAGTCTTCTTAGTGTTAGAAAATATGTAAAGACAGGACAACACTAAAAACTACTTTGTGTTTTTAAATTTCAATGTACAATTACAAAGGACTTCACACATAGCCATTCAGCTCACAATAATGCACACCAGTGGTTTAATATGTAAATTCTGCTCCCTGGTAAGCAGTAGGAATTGGTTTACTTGGATTCTCATCAACCCTCAGGCTTTCAGTGTTGTCTAAATGTGTTCTCTAGTTCCTCCAGGTCACTGCTTGGAATTGCTTGAAAATCACTTGTCAGTGATTTCACCCTTTTCTTTCTTTGCATTTAAAAGTTTTGTTGTGGCACTACTCAAATCCCCTGTTTCTACTGAAAGGGAAGGAAGTGCAGGTGAGGAAAGAGGAGCCTGCAAAAAAAACGTGAGCCCTGACTTCCAGCAGCACTGTTCTGGGCGTCCGTGAGGTCGGCATTTTTTTTTTTTTTTTTTTTTTTTGGTTTTTCGAGACAGGGTTTCTCTGTGTAGCTTTGCGCCTTTCCTGGAACTCGCTTTGGAGACCAGGCTGGCCTCGAACTCACAGAAATCCGCCTGCCTCTGCCTCCCAAGTGCTGGGATTAAAGGCGTGTGCCACCACCGCCCGGCTGAGGTCGGCATTTTTAATGAGGTTTTTAAAAAAGTAGGCGCTTCCTCTGAAGTGATGCAGCTTTCCCCCAGACTCTGTATCCTGTGGCGTATCTTTTCCTTTTAAAGAACTAAAGACTAACTTCCCCTGTGGTCTGGCATGTTCATGTCACAGGGCATTGTTGTTACTTTCTCTTTAGACTCTCAACAGGAATTTGACCCAAGATTCACCCAAACTATCCAGGTCAGCAACACATTTGCTTTATCTTGCCAGTTTTAATATAGGTCTAAAGCACACCCATGAGGGTGGGGTGTGGAATATATGCATCAAACCCTCTAATACCTTAATAGCCAGTCTAGGTCGACACTATTTTTTTGTGGGAAGGACACGAGGATCAGCATGATGAATTACAGTCACTTTAAGAGCTGATCGTGTGCATTGTTAACTCTTGTTTTCCCGATGTAATATTTTCATTAATTCTTTGGGAATTTCATACAGTGTACCTGATCACAGTCATTTCCCATTCCTCCAAGGTCTTCCCTCCCACCCTTGTGGCCTCCCTCCTTCCCTCAAAAAGAAAAATACACCAAGGCTAATTTGTGTTGCCCATATACTCATTGGATCATGTTCCAACTCCCAGGGCCCGGACCCTTAAAGAAAACTGAGTCTTCTCCACCCCCTCCCACCCTCCCACTCCCACCCCACTGTCACCCCAGCTGCCAGACGCCATCAACTGTGAAGAGCTACACTTCAGCATCTTTATCACAATTTCAAGGACTCTCTTTGCTAGTTTCCTGTCTGGACTGTTTGTTTGTGTATGTGTGTGTGTGGGGGGGGGGGCGGGCTGTTGTCACAGAAGCCTTCATTGTCTCATTCTCAGTCATGAGTCAAATCGGCAGTCATCAGTATCACTGCAAAAGAAGCTTCCTTATCAGTGGCAGCCACTGCAGCACAGGTCGTGGACTTCCACGTGGTTTTTGGTGGCAGCCCTGGTCACAGTATTCTGTCTCTAGACCCTTTCTCTTGCTGCATGCACCTCTCCATTCCACGATACCACTTTACAAAAGTATCTTCCCATAAGACTTGCCTTTTTTAGGTTGTTCTGGAGATATTGCATGCTCTGCAGGCTCATCCTCCTGTCTTCCCTGGAACCTCTGTGGGTCTCTCAGGCTCCAGATGGTTATGCACTCTTAATGACTTCGGACATTTCAGAGCTGTCTTTCAGCCATGTGATTCTAAAGAAACAGGGTGAAAACCATTCCTCAAAGACCTCACTCTTCATTTAGGTCAGCAGCTTGGATGAAGAATGGAGCTCTGTCACCAGGAAGCACCAGGTCAGTGCCCCATTTTCCACCTCATTCTGCTGCACATGGGGCTAGGCCAGCAACTTGACTCACCGTTCTCTTCTTTCCTTTGTTTCTGATTGTTACCCTGTTTTAGTATTCTAGCCTTGAATCAAGGTCAGGAAAGTGTAGCTTCTTTCAACTGTATGCGATGCCCAGTATCCTCAGTAACATGAGGAGGGGCTCCCGGCGAGAAGGTAACTGACTACACAGATGATGATACTGAGAAGCAGACAGGAGAAACCCCTGGGGACAGGAAGGGACTTCCGAATGCTCCTCAGCTCACATATGCAAGGGTTGCTTCTTTAATGTCCTTGTCATCCATCAACTGTTTGCTCAGCTTTCCACTCTTCTTCAGTTATAATTCTTACATTCATATAAATGACTGCTTCCCTTCCCTTGGGATTTTGCTCCTCCTGGGGTTCACTAGAGAAAGAGAGAAGGGTCTCAGGTACTTCTTGCCCAGTGATGCTTCCTCCAAGTCAAGGAGACAATTCAGATATGCCAAGCCAGCCTGAGCACTTAGAGCCAGGGTTTAGAAGTAAAGAGCAATTCAAAGATGAAAAATCCTTATTCCTCTAGGGGAGGCCATGCAGTGATTTGCCATGGCATTCTCCTGGCAAGGCTTGCCTACTGTTAAGACCTTTTTGAGTTACTGGTTTCGATTGTCAAATTTTGGAGCATAGAAATACCATTTGGATACTTTCAAAAATATTTTCAGGTCTCTGCAAGTATTCCCCATCTTAATTTTTATTTCCTTAAAAAGGTTAAGCACAGGGCTGGAGAGATGGCTCAGTGGTTAAGAGCACTGACTGTTCTTCCAGAGGTCCTGAGTTCAATCCCAGCAACCACATGGTGGCTCACAACCATCTGTAATGAGATCTGATGCCCTCTTCTGGCCTGCAGGTATACATGCAGACAGAATACTGTATACATAATAAATAAATAAATAAATAAATATTTAAAAAAAAGGTTAAGCACAATCAGAGAATACATGTAAATGATATCACTATCTAGATCTTTTATTGTTCTGAGTCCATTGTCTGTTATTTCTTGATATTCATTTGTATTTTCCTAACTTATTTTGGATTGAGTGCTATCTCTGGCAGGAACATCATACTTCTCAGAAGCCCTTTTACTAGAAAAAATAAACCAGTGACCTATCTTGGAGAGGCCATAATATGTACTTCCCAAAGTCTGTGGCCATGGTGCGATATGACTGATGGCCCGAGATTTGCGCTGACTTCTGCTTACCAATTCTATAGTGAAATTACAGGAAATTCAGCAAAGAATTGCTCTCAGAGTAACAGATGAAGTGAAGCAAGGCCTTGCCTCTGATCCCTGCCACGTGGGGAACACTCACTTACCTTGGTTAGCATTCAACCCAGGAAAGTCTCTCTCACATTTTAGACAATCGAGGGTGAGCAGAACGCTATGGGAGGATAAGCAACCTAATCCCTTAGCAGCCATACTTCAGTGGACTCCAAAATTAACTTGAGAGCACCAGTGCTGAGGAAGGATAATGTCTTTCACGCTTCAGCATAGCTGTGTCCTACAGAGAGCTATAGCTGCCCATTTACCTGACCCAAATTCACGGAAAACCACAGATGAGAGAAACAGCAACTCTGCACTTCGCTAGCAAGACAAAGAGTTGGACCCTGCGTACTGCCTGATAGGTCCCAGTCAGTAAAGCCAGTCTCGACATGTGGACTAGACAGCAGACTCAGCTTGGATCTTAAGGTTGTGTAACAGAGAACCCCTTGAAACAGTTAATGTACCAGGATAACTTCATGTAAATAAATCAGCAGAGCATGGCATACTATGTGGAGCACAAGCACAAACATTGTAAATGTATTCGTTTCAATTTGTATATTAAAGGCGCATGCCTGATGTGATTTCAGCTTTGATGTCAAAGTGGGCTATAACATTCCTGTTCACTGTCCAACATCCTGGTCTTAAGCTTAGAGCTTGGAAATGAATTTAAAACAAAAATAAAATTACTAGTTGAAATTTAATGAGCATTACACTAAATGACATCCAGAAGACAGTCTTCATGAAGAATAAAAACATAGAGATCCAGCATGTCCCAGGACTAACACTCATCAAGACAGCCCTTTCAGGTCACAGTCCTATCCACCCGCACTGACCATATAGAGCATGTAGATGAATTTCAAACAACTAATTCCTGAATTATTGTTTTAAAGATGGTAGAACATTGCTAATTTTACTAATTTGAATTTTGAAATGGTTCCATTATTTTATCCCTACACATGACTGATAGCATACCCTCCCTCTCAACTTTACCTCAAACATGGTATGTCTAGTGCATCACTGAAAGAAATGGGTTGATATATTTACAGGCTCTGGGAAGTTTTTAACTTTACATCAATTCTTTTTAGATATCTCCTGGAAATGAAATTGAAGTACATAATGGGATTTTCAAATCTTCCCTCCTCAAATGTACATTCTACATTTCAAATGGCTGGCTCATTCCTTCCCCCCCTCCTTCTCAAGTTCAATAAAAAGCACACATGTGTCTTGAACACAGAAGCACATCTACTGTGAAGGTATCTGTCATACAGTCTATCCTCAAGGTTGGTAAGACTGTCAGGATCTGTTGCCAGCCAGAGAGGAATGACCAGGCTGGTTGTGGTTAGGACTCTGGGAATTAATGCCTCTAGAGAGATCAAGGGAGCAGGACTGGGCAGACAGACGGGTTGGATTGTGAAGAAGCCAAGCCCTGAGCTGCCACTCAAGGATGGGATGCAGAATGGACAGCTGTTTATTTTTGTTGTACTTGAGTCAAGGCTATCTGTTCTTGCTCTAACATTTATCAGTCATTCGAAAGTGGTGGCCAGAAAGGCACCAAGATCTTGGGCAAAATGCCTCTTTTTGGCTAAGGCTAATTCCCTTATGAGTACTCAGCAAGAACCATCAGCTGCCAACACCTCCAAGAGCTGACAAATAATGAGTATCTCAGGTTTGAGCAGAGACTGGGTTTTATACCATTGTAGAATCATAGTAAGAAAGTGGTTATGATGGCTGGAGATCCCAGGGAGAGAGTGCCTGCCTAGCATGTAGGAGGCCCTAGGTTCAGTTCCCAACACACACACACACACACACACACACACACACACACACACACACACACACACACCACATGCTATGAATGTTCACCTGTAACTTCTGCATCAATTTTTTAAAAATATTTATTTATTCATTCATTAATTCATTCATTTATTTATTTATTTATTTATTTGGGTTGATGTGCATGGCATTTGTAGAAATTTGAGGACAACTTGCAGGACTCTGTTCTTCCCTTTTGTCATGAGGGTCCTAGAATCAAACTCATGTGGTCAACAGGTTTGGCAAGAAACACCTTTACTGTGCCATCTTGCTGACCCTGATTTGTTTTTTAATATTATTACTCCAGATTCTCCTAGTACTACAAACATTCTTTGTGTTTTGATTCTAATACCTAAGCTGTTTTCCTGTAATGCTGGCCTGAAAAACTGCTCTGGACAACTCTAAGATATGTATGCTTTGCCATCATTTTTACCTGGGTATTTACTTCCTATAGTACATAAATTATACTGACATGGATCTGCAAAAAAAAAAAAAAAGACATGGTGGGGGACTGGAGAGATGGCTCAGCATTTAAGAGCATTGACTGCTCTTCCAGAGGATCCAGGTTCTATTCCCATCACCCACATGGCAGCTCACAACTATCTGTAACTCCAGTTCCTGGGGACCCAACACCCATGGCAAAACAACAATGCACATTAAATAAAAATAAAAATAATTAAAAAAAAAAAGCTGGGTGGTGCACCAAAACTACTCAGAGAAACCCTGTCTCGAAAAACAAAAACAAACAAACAACAACAACAAAAAAAGACATGGTAGGTATATGTGTCACTGAAGGACCATTGGGTCAATGAGAGCCACTGGGGAATGGACACTCAACAGGAGAGAAGATGGGGAATTATAGCAGGCAGGAGATCTAAAATCATCTCACCAAATCTGGCCTCAGTACCTTGGATCAGGCGGTGGGAAACCGAGAAAGAATTCTCCATGTTCTTTCTTTTTCTTTGCTTCAAAACCTGCTCGTTTCTGTCTGCTCTCCCTCTCTAAACTTCGGAAATGTCCTGTCTGTATGTTTGTTGCAACATGGGAGTCAGAGACGAGGAGGCCAGCTTCGTCTTGCTCAGCACACACTGGTTCTCCACTACAGTATCTGTTGATCTGTAAGATGTGTTCGGATCATTTGTCTGTGAGTGAATCTAATTCCAAATTTTAGAGTCTGGTTCTGCCTGTGTTACTTTCCACGTGGACACATATGTGACTGTCTGGCTCCTGCAGCCTGCTGCACCCACGTGGACATCTCTCCTGCTTTCTCCCCTCTCCCAGCAGCCTAACCCACAGCTTAACCTAGCCCGCTGTATTCTCCATGTGGCTCTGGCTCGTGTGGTCGGTTGAACCACGTGGATGCCTCCCTTCTCTTCTGCTCCTTCCTGGCTTTCGCTCACCTTGCAGCCAGTCTGCAGACCCACTGTGCTGTCTCTGTCTCCACCTGCAGTCTGCAGACCCACTGTGCTGTCTCTCTGTCTCCACCTGCAGTCTGCAGACCCACTGTGCTGTCTGTTTCCACCTGCAGTCTGCAGACCCATTGTGCTGTCTCTCTGTCTCCACCTGTAGTCTGCAGACCCACTGTGCTGTCTCTGTCTCCACCTGCAGTCTGCAGACCCACTGTGCTGTCTGTTTCCACCTGTAGTCCTGCAGCTCACTTCCTCTCTCAACTTCCTGGAACGTACAGGAACACACTCAGACAGTGCTCCACTTTGTGACCTTCTCTCTCTTCCTCCACAGACTTGGCTTTTATTACAACAGCCTGGCCTCAATACAAATCAATGGCCAAAATTTACAGACTTGATTTCCAAATTCTTACAAATCGCTAACAATTGCTACTGCCACAGACAAATGGTCTCCAAAGTCTTATACCTGAACTTGCTCTGCAACGTTTCCAAAGTCCCTTATCTCTAAGGCTCTGCTTCCTGGTAGCATGAATCTTAAAGAGTCTTATTAATAAAAACAAATCTGGAGCCAGGTATTGGGGTAAATGTTGGAAGATCAGAGAAGCAGAACAAGCCACAGCCACCTCACCTCGCCAGTTCCTCAGCTGATCCTGTTTTCTCAGACTGGAAGCCTCTGAGTTCTTATCCAGAATGGATCTCAGCTGAACTGCTGCTAGAAGCCTAAAAGTTTAACCAGCTCTAGTTTCTCGTCCACATGCCTTATATACCTTTCTGCCTCCTGCCATTACTTCCTGGGATTAAAGGCATGAGTCACCATGCTTGGCTGTTTCCAGTGTGGCCTTGAACTCACAGAGATCCAGGCAGATCTCTGCCTCTGGAATGCTAGGATTAAAGGCATGTGTTACCACTGCCTAAACCTATGTTTAATATTGTGGCTGTTCTGTTCTCTGACCCCAGATAAGTTTATTAAAATGCACAATATTTTGGGGAACACAATACCACCACACTTCCCCACTCCTAAAAATCTTTTATCTCAATGATTTCTTTGCATTCTGCTTTCACAAAAAATAAAACTATCTTAAGATTATACTGTAAACTCTTATCTCAGGATTTATAAATTGCTCATCAAGTATGGTTTAAAATCTGTATAATTTGTAACAAACTTTGGCTTTAAATTTATAACAAAAGGCTTATAATTAAAATTCTATACATGAGTATATATATGTGATTCAACTCCTGTTTAAGATGTATATGCGTGCGCGCGAGCACATATGTGACTTGGATTTAACTCTATATATGTGTGACTGTAACCTGTAACCTGGATTTAACTCTGCGTGTATATGTATATAACTTGGATTCAACTCTGCATACATGTGCATGTAACTTAGATTCAACTGTTGTTTAAGAAAATATGTTTTCAAGAGCAACCATGTATGTGGCTCTCTTCCATCTTGGCTGGTGACCTTATCAGGATATAGGCAGCCACATGCCTGGCAACCTCTTTACCAAGGCTAAAGAGTACATATCATGTGACATTTCTTAGTCCTAATGAGCTCACTGTTCATTGTATCTCCTTTTAGACTAAAGAAGCACCAAGTCTCAAATATTTTGGATTGGTATGGGCTTTTGTATGATGTCAGAAATGTAAGTCCTAGTCTTATGAAAGTTGCTAACTCATTGTAGACTATTAAGGAACACAAGTTAACAGACAGTCATCTTATAAATGATGAAATTCTTTAATTGTAGTCATGCTAAGTACTAATATAATTAATTACAGGCATAAGCCTTACTTAGTCACCTGTATATGTTTTCAAAGTTAAGCCTAAAGCAAGTAACTAGAAACAAGCAAAGTTTGTCTAATCAGATATGTCTAATAGATAGATGGTCTCCAAATGCTTCAGAGATCTGCAGAATATGGCATTTAAAGTATTTAATTTAAAAAAAAAAAAGCCTTTCATGATAGAGAGATGTGCTAGTTCTTGGCAGCACTCCATCTCCTCCAAAGAAAATGGATGGATAAGGAAGAATTTCTACCTGGAGCTTCCTTTAAATGTAGCCAGACATCCAGCCAAAAAAAAAAAAAAAACTGCCTTTCACCTCAACTGCTGCCAAGACCGTCCAGAATGTGGACAAGCTGGACCGGCTTCTTAGACAAGGTAGGTGCCGCCCCTCATGAGTTCCTACAGGAAAGTGTCAGGTCTTCTGGGCCTGGCAGCTGAAGACCGATGCTGCTCTGAGACCCCTGTCTCCAACAACGGAGGAACCTGGGGTTGCTGTCTAGATAGCCACTAAGTCCTGTCATTTTTAATAGATTCAGAAGCTGCTTGGTTTGCCCTTCAGCTTACTCAGGTGAAATTTATCCTTCGCAGACCTCTGATGGTGTTTGCCGACTAGGCTAATGAGGGCTTTGTCAGTTTAACAGCAGCAACCAAGGCCTCAGCTGCCTCCTCAGTTCTCCTTGTGTGTAAAGTTCAGGCCACAGGCCTCACTCTCCTAGAGCCACTGCCAGGTCTGGACACAGCTTACCTTGTTACCAGACTCAGAAAAGAGATAAACTCACAGAACAGATTTCAATGTAACTTTTTACTGCTCTACAATGACTGCCCTTAGTAATAAACCACCTGTGTCTCGTGGTGAATGATTAGATTAAAACAGGTGTAAAGTTTAAAGTTTAAGATCTAAGGAAATGTTTTAGGGTCTAAGGTGTTTTAAAGTGTATAAATGTAAGTTATAAAGGTCTGAGAGTGTAAAAGCTTAAATAGTTTTAAGAAAATGACTTTAGGTATGTAAATGCAAGTTACAAAGGCCTGAGGATGAAAAGGTTTCAGTGATGATAAAAAGAAAGTGATTTAAGATATATAAAAATAATGAAAAATGTTTCAGATTTCTTTCTCTTGATATACTATTGTAATCAGATTCCAAAAGTTGAGTCTTAACTTTAACCAATGGAGTTCTGATAAGCTATTAATCGAGCTCTGGCAGAATACCACTATTATTATCATAGCCACTAGCTCAAGATTTTAAATCCCTTTGGTTGTTTTCTAAGTACAGACTTAAAAGTGTTTCTCATTGTGCTAAAAACATCTATCTAATCTATATACACTCCGTCTTCTGGAGAGAGGAAAGAGTGTTAATGTTTTTAATCATTTTTGGGTCCCCTATGACACAAAGATGTAAGTATACTGCCTTCTCTACAATGTGGATTTCAGTACAGATTACAAACAGTGGGAATGCTAATGCGTCTAAAACTAATCTCTTTTTGTAAACTCAAAACATTCTTGTAAGCTCCAGGAAGTCGACTTGAATCTACCTCGGACAGGTCATCCAATAGACTCCAGGTAAGTACTGTCAATCAACAGCCTAAGTTTCCCCACCGACTGCCTCTTCGTGGGGGTAGGATCTCCCCCATCTTTCCCTGGTCTTGGACTCCCCTTCCTCAATTACCAGGACCGAAGAAAAAAATTCTCCCTAAACTTTTTAACTTTATCTTCTGCTCTGCCAGCATCCTGCCAGATCCCCTCAAAATCTGCATCGCAGACAGCATGAAAATGGCTACCCCCAAGTGGTCCAACCTCACAAACTGCTTCATCCAGGCCTGCACTCTCCTAGCACCTGATGGTCTCACAGAGCCCAGACAACAAGTCAAACAGCCAGCTCTCCTAGGACTTGGCCAGCATCCCAGCTTTCTCAGGTTCCCCAGAGATGCTGATGCCCCCAGACAAAAGGAAGCAGTCTAGAGAACATGGTGCCCACATTCCAGCCTCACCTACTAACCCTTTCAATTTCTTCACCTTTTTCTAGTAAACAAAAGAGAATGATGTTAGTTTCCCCAGGGCAGCAGCCTGCCTCTGCCTCCAAAGCCGTAATGTCATCACCTGTCGCCAGGTGGCTTCCCACAGTCATCTGTGTGACGTGTGCACCCCTTGGAAGTGCCCACCAGGCGCAGCTCGCTCTTTCTGCCTCTTCTTTCCTCCCTTGCCTCTTGCTCCTCTCTTCTTCCTCTTGTTTCCTCACTGTCTCTCTGCCTGCCTCTCTCATGTCTCCACTCCCATACAGCCTTTCTCTCCTTCACTCCCTCTCTTCCCCATCCCCAGCAAACCTCTCGCACTAACTCTGCTGCGCATGGAGTGTTTGCTTAGTGGTATACCGTGGCGTGGCCACCGATAGGTACCCACTTTGCCTTTCTTTTTATTTATCATTACAGCTTTTCCAGCTGGGGGGCATGAAGGGGAGTCAGAGAGAGTTATAGCTTCAACTGGACTTGGCACACTGGTGTGGCTTTGAAGGCAGAGGAGTCGGTGAGAGAGGCAATGGGAGAAGCTTATAGAACAGGGAAAGGATCCCAGGTTGTCTCCAACACAAGGAGCTGAAGCTGATCAAAAGCCTGAATCAACTCATGATCAGACTTTTTACTCAAGAGTCTAGCTAAGAGCCTAACTCAGCAGCCAACATTGATTCTAGCCCTGGGAGACTGAGCATAAAAATCAGCTTAGCTTGCCTAGACTGTAACCTAGAGAGCTGTGAGCTAATGTATTTGTGCTTTAAGCTGCCAGATTTGTGGATGATTTGCTGCTACAGTAATAGAAAAGCAGTACTATCACCACTACAAACAAATACACTCACAGATTCAGTAGCAGCATAGCTTTGGAAGAACCAGAACTTCTTATGCCTGTAATCATCTGGCATACGAGAAAATGGATCAAGACTCAAAATGTTTTCACCTATTATGTGCTGTCTTGAGCTTCAACAATATATTCACACTTGTCCTTGGGAACAGTATTATAATCCTAATAACATCCCTGTGGGCTTCTAACAGGTGTTAAGATATATTGGTTGATTATAATTGTATAATGTGAGGACATGGCTGCTCCAAGGTATATGGTTGAGGAGAAGGTTTTTATTGTAGATATGAGGGAAAGTACAGCCAGAGGCATCTGGAAGAGTTCAGAGCAGGGAAAGAAAGTGATACACGGAACCTGGCCAGTAGAATGAACTGGACCATGACAACAGTGGTGTTGGGTGAGGTAGGGAGGGAAACCAAAGGAGGCAGGAGACCACATGGCCAAAATGGCATGGTTATATAGGAATGACAAGCTGGGGGAAAGGGAGCCCGTGAGCTAGAGAAGTTTAGGGCAGGGGCCAGGTTAAGAAGAGCTGAGAGGAGCCTGGAGCCAGGATGCCAGCATGAATTCTGTAACAAGTGTGATACCTCAGTAAAACCCCCCACTCTATCCCCTACAGACAAAGAGAAGCTTAAAACAGGATTCCTAAGTATAGTTAAGAACTTAGACCCCCTTTCCCCAGGTGGCTGTATCTGCTACAGGGACTTTGGAAAACACAGTCAGGATATTTGACCAAAAGACTAAAAAGGGAGGCAGATTAAAATAAATTATATGGTCTATGCCTTTAAGAACTAGCCTCACAAAGAAAGGGGAGGCTCCTTCCAACCTCCCTGCTATGAGTGAGAGATTTGGAAGAGCCTCCCTGGAGGCTTGTAAACTTAGAAAACACCTTACTTTTGCATTCTGTACCTAAAGTCTCCAGTGGCGGCTTTGGGGGCGTGATCTAGACACAACAAGACCCTCACTCTATTGTCTCAAAAAGGGGGTCTTAGACAAAGATATCTCAATATAGATAGACCCAGGCCAGTTTCAAGTCCCCAGAAATGATGGCGCCAGCCCCAGGAACAAAAGAACAGAGTCAGGATGTCTGATGGTAACCAATTAACCACGAGATGCCCCTCTCCGGAGATAACATGACCAGACCCCAGAGAGAAGTTGTAAAACTCCTGACAGGGCAAACAGATAGGCTAGAATAAGATAAAGTCCAGGCCCGGGAAAAACTGGACCAATCAAGGATGGACCCGTACTAACCCCCTCCCCTCTAAGAAATTTTATGGGTTTTGCCTATAAAAACTAACTTCCCCAAGAAAGAGTAACTCTTCTCTGCCTCACTTGAGATGGCTTGAGTTGAGTTCCCTGTCATGACTTGAAACAGATAAACCTTGCTTTTGCATTCTGGTATGCTCGTCCTTGGTGGTCTCTCTGGGGGTTACGATCTGGGCACAACACAAGTACTTGTGATGCAGAGGGCTCCTGGAAGCCCCTGTGGGCTTGGTATGCTACTAGGTAGGCATCACAGCCTTTTGTCCTGGGTTTCTTTTGGACCTGACACTGATGAGTTCCCAATTCTAGTTTTCTACCTGAGTCATCTACCTAAGAAAAATTTTAAAAAATAATAATTAATTAAAAATCCTTATGCTGAGCCTCAGCCTAAATCAATGATATCCTGGCATCTGGAACTTTTTAAAGACCCTTGGATGATTGTGTATAGCCAGATGATGTTCACGAGTATGGTCCATAAGCCTTTCCATCAGTGTCCCTCAGCACTGGCCCACGCTCCATGTTATCGTCCTAGCCCTCCACCATCCGCTTCCTTACTCCACCATCCGCTTCCTTACTCCACCATCCGCTTCCTTACTCCTGCTGTGTAGTTATTTCCTTGGAAATGAAGAAGTATTCCCTCCTGGAGGGAAGGAAGGAAGCTCATGAAATTCACCAGAAAGTTACGAGTGCCATAAGGTCCCTCCCTGAGGTTACAGGAGCTTAATCTGTTGAGTGGGGGAGGAGACTCTTCCAGGGAGCTGCCTGCAGCTAAGGTGAGTCACCAACCATGACAGTTGGGCTTTTCAAGGACACAGCTGCCCAAGTCTCCCATGCTCAGAAGAAACTCACCGAATCATCATGCTTGACTTGAGTTATTGTCAGTGCCTGTCTAGGGTGAAAAACATTTGTGCATGGCTTCCCAGTTTAAAATGCAACAACTTAAAGAGGAACCCCAGGTATGCTTGGGGAAGAATGTGCATTTGAATCAGCAACCTTAGTAGAGGAGATTGCCTTCCCTAACAAGGGTGCACTGCCTTCCAGGGCTGACTGAGTTGTAAAATCCGTGGAGAAAGCAAGAATTCCCCTGATTTCTTGCCTCCTGTCTTCATCTCTTTTCATCTCTTCCGGCCCTTGGCCTTTGCTTCACACAGTTTGGCCCCTGGTTCTCAGGCCTTTGCATTAAATTACTGCAGCAGGTTTCTTGGGCCTCCAGCTCCTAGACTGCAGATTGCAGGACTTTGTAGCCTCTTCAAATGTATGATGAAATTCTCATCATAAATATTTGGGGGCTGAGGGCAGAGCTTGGTGGTAGTTTGCTTAGTCCTAGCGTCATGCACATATATATAAATCTCTCTCTCTCTCTAATATAAATATATGTGTGCGTTTGTGTATATCTGTGTGTATAAACATATATGTTGTAGAATATTATTTTAAGATGTATTACATTTGTTTATGCTGTTGTTTAATGATGCAAAGAAGTGTTGCATTCTTTTATGTTGCATTTGTTTAACTCTCTGAATCTGTGTTACTTTGCCTGTCTAAAACATCTGGTTGGTCTAATAAAGAGCTGAGCAGTGAATAGCAAGGCAGGAGAAAGGATAGGTGGGGCTGGCATGCAGAGAGAATAAATAGAAGGAGAAAAAAAGAGATCAAGGAGCAGGATAAGGAGGAGGACCCCAGGAACCAGCCACCCAGCCACCCAGCCACCCAGCCACCCAGCTACACAGCAGACACAGAATAAGGAGAGAAATGATACACAGAAATAGAGAAACGTAAAAGCCCAGAGGTAAAAAGGTAGATGGGATAATTTAAGTTAAGGAAAGTTGGCTAGAAACAAGCCAAGCTAAGGCCGGGCATTCATAAGTAATAATAACATTCTGTGTGTGATTTATTTGGGAGCTGGGTGGCAGACCCCCCAAAAAGAACAAAGAGCAAAAAGCAAAAGAGTCAAAAGAGTAAAACATAACTAACAACATACATACACATATGTATACTTATTTATGCATATGTCCTCTGGTTTATAATGGGTTTATACCTTGGTAAACTTCTGGAAACTGATATATCAAAAATGCACTGAAGAGCTGTCACAGTATCTTAGTGGATAAAGCCCTTTCTGCCAAGCCTAGTGACCTAAGTCTGACTCCTGGAACACATGTGAAGGAGAGAACCATCACAAATGGTCTTCTGCTCGCCACACTAGCACTGTCACATATGTGTATGTGCATGCACACACACTAAGTTAATAATTTTATTAACTATCACTTAATTTTAATAGATGTGCAATAAAAAATTAACATACCCGACATAACAAATGTCACAGATAAGTCTAGTCTAATTTAAACATGATTTGGAATACTTATATTAGCTTATAGTTGACCAAAATTTTCTAACCCAAAGCCTATTTTATAGTGAAACACTGCATACCTCCTATCATTTTTACAATCTTGTACAGTTCATGAATAGCACATGGCTTTATGGTTACTCTCCATTAACACACACAGCTGCAGGTTCACTGGACCTAAAGAATGCTCAAAGCACTGAATTAGGTGTGAGTGCTAGATGAAGCTCAGTGTGATGCAACATGCAGAATACTCACCTTCATGATTACATGACTGAGGCTGCAGCTCCTGGCTGCTGCTCAGCTTCACAAGAGAGCATCATACAGCATTCTCAACACTCCACTGGCTGAAAGATGAAGATTGGTTTCTACTGGGCCTGGCGAGATTGCTCAATGGGTTAAGATGCTTCCCACCAAGCCCGATGACCTGAGCTTAGGCTCAGAACCTACACATAGAACAGAACAGACTCCAACAAGGTATCTTTGCCTCAGCACACATGTGTGGGCACACAAACATAAATAAATAAATAGAATAATAATTAGAAATGATTTTACTGAATGCATACCATCTTTATGCTATCATTAAAGCCAAAGGAATCGTAAATTGGACACTGTGAGCTGGACTGCTTCTATATAAACCTATTTTACTTTCCCTGTTTCCCTGGAGAGTCCTTCCATTCTCTTTGAGGCTAGAACCAACCACTAACACAGTTCTGGCCAAAACCATGTAAGGAGACTACCACAGGAGGGAGTTTCTGGAAAAGATTCTCCATCATAGGAAGCAGGAAGTAGGACCAGAGAGGCTCAGTGAGGGCTTGTTGCTTTTCCAACGTCCTGATTCAGTTCCTGGAACCCAAGTTAAAAAGCTCACAACCACCTGCAACTCTAGCTCTGTGGGATCTTCTGTCCTCTTCTGGCCTCCATGCCCATGAGCACTCATATACCCATACCCACACTTAGACACACACATATGCACATAATTAAAAAATAAAATATATGCTTTTAAAAAGAAAACATGGCCTCAAAGAAGGAGTTTGGTAGTATTTCTTCTGTGTCTAATGTGTGGAACAATTTAAAGAGTATTGGTATTAACTCTTCTTTGAAGATATGGTAGAATTCTGCGCTGAAACCATCTGGTCCTGGGCTTTTTTTTGGTTGGGAGACTTTTAATGACTGATTCTATTTCCTTAGGGGTTATTGGACTATTTAAATAGTTTATCTGGTCTTGATTTAACTTAGGTATGTGGTACCTATCTAGAAAATTATCCGTTTCTTTTAGATTTTCCAGTTTTGTGGAGTAGAGGTTTTTGAAGTATGACCTGATGATTTTCTGGATTTCCTCCGTGTTAGTTGCTATGTCTCCCTTTTCAGTTCTGATTTTGTTAATTTGGATGCTCTCTCTCTGCCTTTTGGTTAGTTTGGATAAGGGCTTGTCTATCTTGTTGATTTTCTCAAAGAACCAACTCTTTGTTTCATTAATTTTTTGTATTGTTCTCTTAGTTTCTATTTTATTGATTTCAGCCCTCAATTTGATTATTTCCTGGCATCTATTCCTCCTGAGTGAGTTTGCTTCTTCTTGTTCTAGAACTTTCAGGTGTGCTGTTAAGTCACTAGTGTGTGATTTCTCCAACTTCTTTGTGTGGGCATTTAGCACTGCTTTTATAGTGTCCCATAAGTTTGGGTATGTGATATATTCATTTTCATTGATCTCTAGGAAGTCTTTAATTTCTTTATGTTCATAGCAGCATTATTTGTAATAGCCAGAACCTGGAAACAACCTAGATGCCCTTCAACTGAAGAATGGATAAATAAAATGTGGTACATATACACAATGGAGTACTATTCAGCAGAGAAAAACAATGACATCTCGAGGTTTGCAGGCAAATGGATGGATCTAGAAAAAAATCATCCTGAGTGAGGTAACCCAGACTCAGAAAGACAAACATGGTATGTACTCACTCATAGGTGGATACTAGATGTAAAACAAAACATAACTAGACTGCTACTCACAACTCCAGGGAGGCTACCTAGTAAAGAGGACCATAAGAAAGACACAGGGATTGCCCAATGACAGAGAAATGGATGAGATCTACATGAGCAACATGGACGTGAGGCGGAGGGGGTAAATGAAGGGCAAGGGTTGAGGGAAAGAGAGAGCTTAGGGGAGCGGGAGATTCCAGCTGGATCAAGAACAGAGTGGGAGAACAAGGAAAGAGATACCATGACAAATGAAGACCCAAGGTAAATAGGAAGAAGCAAAGTGATAGAGAGGTCCCCAGAAATCCACAAAGATACCTCCACAATAGACTGCTGGCAATGGTCGAGAGAAAGCCTGAACTGACCTACTCTGGTGATCGAATGGCCGAACACCCTAACTGTCATGGTAGAACTCTCATCCAATGACTGATGGAAGCGGATGCAGAGATCCACGGCCAGGCCCCAGGTGGAGCTCCACGAGTCCAATTGGTGAGAAAGAAGAGGGTTTATATGAGCGAGAATTGTTGAGACCATAATTGGAAAAAGCACAGGGACAAATAGCCAAACTAGTGGAAACACATGGGAACTATGAACCAATAGCTGAGGAGCCCCCAACTGGAGTAGGCCCTCTGGATAAGTGAAACAGTTGATTAGCTTGAACTGTTTGGGAGGCCCCCAGGCAGTGGGACCTGGACCTGTCCTCAGTGCATGAGCTGGCTATTTGGAACCTGGGGCCTATGCAGGGACACTCCACTCAGCCTGGGAGGAGGGGACTGGACCTGCCTGGACTGAATCTACCAGGCTGAGCTGAATCCCCAGGGGAGTCCTTGCCCTGGAGGAGATGAGAATGGGGGGTGGGCTGGGGGGAGGGTGAGTGAGGGGAGTAGGAGGGAGGACGGGAATCCGTGGCTGATATGTAAAATTAAATTAAATTATAAAATAAAATTTAAAAATACAAAGGACATAGAAAAAAGCAGAAATCGAATTTAAATAAATAGTATGATATAGATGAAAAAAAGAAAAGAAAAGAAAATGAAAGATGCATAAGAGCACTGGCAGCTCCACCCCTAGGACATGGCAGAGAGAGGATGTGCTGGGCAGCAGCCATCATCAGTGGTCATCGGGGAGACTTCTCTAGGGGAATATGCTGAAAAAGATAGGGCCACCTAGGGATACCTCAATGCTATCATTGAGCTTCATTATCAGGAGATGTGTGACAAGTGATCGTGAAGTTCTTATTGGGTGTTTTGTTTCTTATGGCAGAAGAAATTTCTAATTGCGAAAGGGCTAAAATTCAAGTGAAAATAAGAATTTTTATTGGTGGAGCTAGGTTTCTTGACTTTCATCAACCACTCAGTTTTCTCTATGGAGTCTAAGTACTGCTGTTATCAGCTCACCTAGTCCAGAAAACCAAGTCACTCCTACTCTATGGCACTGCAAACCAAATCAATGGAAAGACATCTGCAAGGGCAGTCCCTGTGACAGTGATGGTATTAAATCTATCAGACAGTCATATGGAGAGAGTTTGGAGAAAACATGCCTATGAGCTTCTTGCTCAGAGAGGAAAAAATTTTTTTCTCACATTTTTTACTCATATTTGCAAGGAAATTGGAGACTATGAGTACATGAGGAAGTATAAGAAAAGAAACAGACAAGACACCAATCATTCACTTTTCATATTAGTTGGAAAGGATTAGCTGATCATAGGAGAGAGGCTCTTGGGGTCTCATATTTATTCCACTTATCAGAACACATTTTAGAAAGTTAGACATTCTAATAACAGCATCTCTTTGCCTAAAGTCCCCCAGATTTCCCACTTCAAGTAACTATTGTCACCCTAACCCCAGTGTCACCTCTGATCATTCATTTGGAAGTGGCCCCATGTATAGAAAGTCCTGTGAGCCTCATGAAGAGCACTGTGACACCTCCACTCAATGTCCTCCTCGTAGTCTTCAGCACTAGCTTTGGACACACAGTAGTCGATGACTGACATGATCTATAGGATCCCAGATCATCCATGCTGTCATCTACACCCTGGGAACCTGTTTTGTGGGAACCTGAATTATTTTTCTATCTCATTCCCTCACACTGAACCCAAACCACTGAATAGTCAAGTGTGTTTCTAAATGCCACGTGGTTAAACAGTGCTCCTTAAGCCCAACTCCATGCATGTTCTCATAGGTTCAGCTCCTCGGTGCCTGGTACATTCTTCTTCAAAATCTCCCTAAACACATCTACTCTGTGGATTTTAAACAAGAAGCACAATTATTTTACCCTCAACACATAACATCTGCTGCTATGTTTAAATACAGGACCTATGGGTTCTTTTATGGGTTCAGAATCCACGTTTCCAATGGACAGTGTAAGACATCATTTACAGCACAGCCAGTATAGAAAGAGTAAGCCTGCATTTGCCATCATGAAAGCACATGTTTCATCAAAGCACACATTTTCTGACCTTTTTTTTGTCTTTTCTCCTCACCTTCAGATCCAAGTTTGATATTCTATAGCAAAAAACGGCAGCTCATTAAATATATAAAGAAATCAAACTCTATTTTTCTCTGACTCACCACAGTTGTGAATCTTACCTTTGGACAAGCCTTATCAACTGGAAACCAGCTAATAAACAGATCAGCTGACTGCACTTGCCTGGAACTGCTCCAATCTCACAAGGAGCTGACTTTTCACCTGGGAGGAAACGCATTGTCTTACAATGAACATAAATTTTCTTAAATCTGGGTTGTCCCCTACTCAAGACTAAAAAGTGGTGCATTTCTCCTAATAGATCAAAACTGAAGTCGTATTTAGAAGAATGTGTGGGAACTTAATAACCCAATACTCCATTACTCCACTTCTGCACTTCTCTGTCTGGGTCTCAGGTCACTGAGGATGGTTGAAGTTGGGCCTTACTCATTATTCGATCTCTAACTTTATTCCCAATAAGTCCTAGTTGCTAAAAGTATAAGAGTAAAGCATTTGCTATGTAAATAAGCTTATTGATCATGGCCCAGTGCGCGTGGAGAACACATCATCAGAAAGTCTTCCTGGGAGTTGCTAAGGGTATAGTGAGTAAAGCACGTATAAACAAAGAGTAATGTGAAATGAGATTCGGTAGCAGATTTAACAGGCTACCCTTCCTGTTTCTGTGTGTGGTCTGCAAGACATATTCTAACCAGGCCTAGATCAACATTGACAACAAGCTAGGAGGAAGGCCCCCAGGCACACACAGGACAGAATTATAGGGTAACTTGAGACTTTATAAGCCATGGCTTGAGAAATACTATGAATAGAAAACTCATAGAATTCTAAGAGTTCTTGTAACAGTGGTGGTTGATTTTTATGGGCAGGTCTAAACATTTGTTTAAATATTAAGTAAAAATTTGTATTAGGACAGGAACTATCTATTAAGCTTGACATTTTAACACTCAGCAAACCTTCCTTTTAGGTCTCTTCTATCAACTGGCACTTCTCAGATGGCTGTTGGTGTTTCTAGAGAAATTTATATGGTAACAATATTATTCTACACAAATACTTCACACACACACACACACACACACACACACACACACACACCCTCATTATGTGCCAAGTATATATTTTAAAACATAAATATAGGTGCTGGGGATTTAGCTCAGTGGTAGAGTGCTTGCCTAGCTCTCTACCTCAGCTCAAAAAAAAAAAAAAAAACACCCATAAATATAACTGCAAAGGAACTTACCAACCCCATAATACCTATGCAAATATACTGTATTTTATAGCCTGCCTTTTACTGAGCTTCATAGAGAGTATGTTTCTCACCAAACTAACCCTATGTCAAGCAAATCGACTATTGTCATTTCTCTAATAGCATGCACTATATTCACTGCACAGAATTTTTGTATCACATTTTGGTAGTTCCCCAATATCTTTTA